>NC_056729.1:1283359063-1283659063 GCF_019279795.1 Protopterus annectens
TATTTGTTAAGTACTAGAAACTGTTTTCCTCTAGACAGTGAGGAAAGTTGAGTGCTGTAGTAATTTGTAGCTTATTTAGTGCTTACAATAAGTTCTGAACAAGTGCTAAAACAAAAGACTGGCTAGTTCTAAGAAACAAAATTAATCTAGAAGGCTTCCCTCCAACACAGAAAGGCTTGGGGGCCTAGAAGCCTACAAATAGTCCTGGACACAGCAAATCTATATCCAGGCTAGACTACCCACAGGAAAGGCAGGAAACAAGCTTAGAAAAAGTTTTTTTTTTTTTTTTTTTTTTTTAGTGGAAAGAGAGAAAGGAGTAGCAGAAACTAAGCTGATTGGCCTTCTCAAATGTTCTTCCTGTACTGGGTAGAATGAGGTAATGACACTAGACTGGGAGGAGGGTCCCAGATCAAATTTACACTAGGGGTGGGCAACTGCAAAGCCACCAACTATAAAAACACTATACCAACAGGGAGGGAGGGTGGGCAACAAACTGCAGAAATGTTTGTCACAGCTGAAAAATGGCAGTGAGCCTTTAAATGAAAGTTTTTAAACAGCTAAAGGGCCTCTAGGAAAAAAGAGTTTAACTGCAACAAGTTATTAGAAACAAACAACCCAACAGATGCTTAATGGCATAAAAGTGGACGATTTCAGTTAATACCTCACACACAGTGAAACTAGCTAGAAACATGCACAGTACACAAAGTGCTATAAATAGCAAAGATAAAGAACAAAATAAGCAAAAACAGGATACTTAATGTTATATATTATAATTCGAGTTTGCTCAGTGTCCTTCCTTGATTAACTCAGTGTGGAAATAGCAGAAACACTCACAACTTAACTTCTTAGGTAACAGAAAGTTGAAGCCTGAGACAGCTTTTAAGAAAGAAATCTCAAAAGAACCAATGAGGTGCTTAGTCTAAGCTGTAGTCCAGTTGACCTCAGTCAGCCAATGACCTCAAACAATTCTCTCACTGAAATGCCTGATGGCTTTGGCTAAAACAAAATGTCCCTGAATATGTGCTCAGACACACAGCCTCCACAAACACTAGGCCCAAATACAAGCCTGAATATGGAAATGCTACAAATATCCCCACTACTTAGAAACAAACTGCAGAAATGTTTCTCACAGCTGAAAAGCAGCAGTGAGCCTTTGCATGTGTAAATGATGTTGGCAGCTGTAATGTGCCTTTACTTATCAATATGGTTAAAAAAATGATTGCACTAAGTAAGAGTGAACAATTTGAAATAGGGTTTGTTGAAGTTATTCCTGCACAAAGATTTGGAATAAGTTTAAAAAAAACTTGTCAAGACACTTAGAAATTCTTTGAGGAAAAACCTGCCTAGAGAAAGGTATTGAGGCAATTATGTTATATGAAGATTTTGAATATAGAAATGATTATTTTTGTAAAGATATGCTATAGTAAGATTATAATGATAATATGTTATTAAGGAAAAAATTGTAGGGGCATGTTCATTATTTTTTTTTTTTTTGAGAACAGAGGATGTAAGAAAAAGTTGAGAGATGGAATGGGCAGCCTCTTAAATTTGTATATTGTGTAATGCCATTAGTTTAAAAAAGAAACATGTAGAGTTAGAAGCTAGAGTGAAAGTTATGCGTTCTTAATTACTGAAACTTAGTTTTCAGAAGGAACACCTCTATTGAATTTATTGGTCTATATGGCTCACTATCATATTAGGATTGGCACGAAGGATGGTGGTCTTTATATGTAAACATGAAATTTGTTTTTAATGTTACAAGTAAATCAATAGATTTTGAGATTATAACTGTTAATATATTAATTAATAATAGGAGTGTTAATGTATGCTTCTTTTACAGACCCCACCCCCCAGGTTTGAGTTCTCAGGAAAATTGTGATTTTTTTTAGTAAAAATATTATTGCTGACTTTAAGAATTGTTATGATTTAATAGTTGGGGATCTTAAAACTCCATATGTTAATTGAAAAGGAGCCTGTAATGGTACAGGTGTGTTAGATGAGTTGCTTACATTAGGTTGGAACTTGCTTATGAATAACTTGTTGAAGCCCCTGCAGGGGGATATATACTACATGTAGTATGGGCAAGGAAAAATATTAACAAAATAAAATGTAGTGTTGTTCCTGGGTTATTGTGATCATACTTATTTAAATATGAAAAAGGAGTCAGTAAGATATTTCTTTTACAGAACAGATTTTTTCATAAATCTTTTTTATTAACTTTTTAAATAAACAAAAACAAAACGTATAAAAAAACATAAAATCTTAACTATTTACAGAAGTACATTAAAATTCCACATATTAAACTAAACCATCAAACCTTTTTCAGGTAAATCACTTAATTTTAGCCAAGCTTTATATTGGTGTGTGACATTAGGAATCTTCTTCTTTATGGTTAACAGTTCTTTTTTACAAATAGTCTAGCCAAACAAACAAATTCTGTAAAAGATAGAGCAGTTTTGTATTTCCAATTTTTTGTAACAAATTTCCTTGGTATGGATAATAAGGATCAAAGTAGAGGCACTTGTAGAGTTTAGAGATAAAATGGGGTTGGAGCATTACATAAGATCAAAGACTTAGTTGTAATACAATTACTTGACAATAATGCTTGAGCAAAATCTCTGAACTCTTTCCAGGAAGAAGTTGCTGTTTTACATTTTATTGTCATATGAAGCCAATCTGCATCAGGAACTTCACTATATCTTCAACAATTAACTTGTTCAGATTTATACATTAGTGCAGCTTTATGTGGATTCAAAAAAACTCCACGTTGGTACTTCCAAGTATAAATTTTCCAATAAAGTGAAGATGTAGATTTTCCTGGAAAATTAATCTTCTATCCCTATCTGAAAAAAAAAAGCATTATTAAGTTCAGTTGAGTAATTCCAAAACGATGAACCTCAGGTAATGAACACTTTTCTTTTAATTCTATATATTATAGACAAATATGATTTATTGTTACTTAAATTACTATTGATTTTAAAGAAAAACTCTAGAAACATTGGAATATATTCTGTTTAATATTCCATGATTTAATTCTGTATATTATAGACAAATATGATTTATTGTTACTTAAATTACTATTGACTTTAAAGAAAAACTCTAGAAGCATTGGAATATATTTTGTTTGATATTCCATGAACACTTTAATTTTATCACTAACAATTTTTTTTTTACAAATTAGTAGACTCAACCAATTATTTTCCTCCGGTCAGTGTCTTACAAGAAAATGTCCATATATTGTGTTTTATCCCTGTTTAGGAATTGGTACCAAAAGGGTAAATCATTATCTTTAAGATCCGGCATTTTGCTTAGATTAAATGCCTTTAAACATCCAATGATATTAGGTTTAAGAAATAATAGAAATACTAATTCTTTAACTTTAAAATTAGAGTTCATAAATCTTTTAAAAGTAAGAAGAATGCAATCTGTAAAAGGAGAGAAGATGTGATTTTTCCTATCATTTATACACAAATCCTTTAAAATTCAATATAATTTATTAAACCCAAACTGCATATGAGATTCCACAATATATTTATTAACAGTAAATAATCTTTTGTGAATTGATTTCCAATTTGATTTATATGAAGAATTCAACCATAATATTATTATTATGTTAAGAATGGTAGATTTGGCATATAATTCAGTATTTGGGAAACCTATACCACCTTCCTCTCAAATTTTTTATATGCTAATCAAAATATATTCTAGATTTACTAAGAGACCATAGAAAATTAAGAGAAATAGGGTTTAATTTCTTTAGATTTTTTTAGAAGGAAGTATGCTTAGTGACTGCATATAAAATAACATTTTTAGCAATGTTACAATTTTTATCAATGTGAGTCGGTCTTCCATTAAATTGGTAACTATATAAAATTATTATAATTCATTAATACCAAATCCTTACAATGGTCTTAAAAGTAACACCAAACATTTTAATTTGTGAATTATCCTAATTAAAAATCTTATAATTATTTAAATAGATGCTTATCTTTTTTGTTTATAAGAAATATGTTTGATTTACAATGATTAAACATAATTGGTTTATTGATGTTTACTAGACTAATGACCACAAGGGCCTTTTTAAGCCTAGCCATGCATCCCAAAATCTCTGACAAGGTATGATTGCCTTGATAAGTGTAAGCAGGGGCTTGAGAGATGAAACATTTACAAGCTAGGCCCTGGGAGATAAACCATTTTCAGGTTGCCTGTGTCCATTAGAGATGTAGGTGCCAAAACAGGGTTGAATTTCCTGTTCCCCATCTAATTTTCCAGGTTACACTTGAATTGGGTTAGGGAGGAACTCTGTTTCACATAGATGTGGAGCCTGTTCCAGAGATGGGATAATCTCTGGGATACATACCTATCTCTTCAGCAGGTCTTATTTATATGAAAGGCAAGGTTTAAATCTTTAGAATGGTAATTCTGGTGCTGTTTGTTTTGCAGATATATAGGAGGTCCATCAAAGTGGGGTCTGACAATGACTTGTATGTCAGGCATAGATCTCCCCTCAAAAGCCTGTAGGAGACAGAATACAAGGATAGAACCTTGAGGTGGTCTGCACAGGACATTTTACTTAAGCCATGTATTAGTGAGGAACCTCTGTGGACATTCCAATTGTTGGATATGCCTAGTTAGGTACATACCAAAGGGGGCAATGTACTCAATGATAGGCTGATGAATGCAGAATAAAATTAAACAATGGCCTTCCTTGGATTTAGATGCCATACCTTTGTTTATAAGTTGCAACACAGAATGATTTCTTCACTACTGTAGACACGTGATGGTCAAAGGCTAGATTAATTTCTTTGTGTGTCCCTAAGTCCCTGACTACTGGGTCAACTCTAAGGGGTGTGCTGTCAATATGATAGTTACCAGGGGTGGATGCCTTCTCATGGGACAGTATTATGCATTTCTTAGCATTTAGTTTTAGTCCATGCCTCTGATACCAGTTATTTATCTGTGTCATCCCCTCCTGGAGAACATTTGTGTCAGTATGGGATTCAGTGACAACTCCTAATTTGCAATCATCTGCAAATTTAGTCAGCCAGAAACCACTGACATTAGCCTTGACTTCAGAGAAGTAAATGCCAAAAAGGAGCAGTCCAAGGACTGATCCCTGAGAGACTCCCCCTTGTGGCCAGCCTCTTTGTAGAGGTGGACTCCCCAATTTTGGGTCTACATCATATGTTCAAAGTTTAAAAACTGAATGTTAAATAATCAAATTTAAATGTTCGAAGTTTCAAACATCAAACATATGGTTAAAAAAGAAAGGGAACTTACCTGACTATTGTGAGCAGGAGGGCAAGCCATCCTGCACCCCCAGTGTGGGGGGCTGTGCCCCCCGCTCTTTAAATATACCAACTCCAAGACCACACTATAACGTGGTAAAAGGAAGATTTCCCTTACTGCACTGTAGTACAGTCTCGGAGTTGCCCCCCTGCCTATAACAGTTAGTTTTGGGATTGTTTTTTTTTTTTTAATCATATTTTTATGTTTGAAACTTTGAACATTTAAATTTGATTATTTAATGTTCGAAGTTTTCAAACTTCTAACATATGATATAGACACCCAATACTAACTTTCTGTGTCCTGTCTGTGAGCCAGTTGGCTATCCACCAGGTGACATACGGGTTTGTATCTCACCTCTTGAGTTTGTCAACAATGCTCAAGTGCGGTATTGTGTCAAATGCCTTGGCCAGGTAAATATAGGCAGTGTGAACCATTTTGCCCACATCCATTGCTTTGCTGACCTTTTCAATGAAGTCCACTAGGTTGAGTAGGCATGACCTGCCTGTGACAAAACCAGACTGGGTTGTGTTCAGTGTCTGGAGGTTTACTATATCACTGTTGATTATTTCCATAATAATTCTTTCCACAGCTTTACATATAAGACTAGTGAGACTTATGGGTCTGAAGTTTCCAGGGTCTGTAGGTGTCCCACCTTTGTGCAGATGGATGACTGTTGCTGTTCTCCATTCATGAGGCATGAAGTCCATTTGGGGGTCTATAGTTAAATAGCAATTCCAGATACCCCGATAGGTCATGCTTCATGCTATTTAGAAGGCACTGGTTCTTGACATTAGAGAAAACATTAAGGATCTGTTCTCTAGTGATAGTGGGAGGAGTTATATTTCATGTTATTTCCTGAGGGATGGTTGAGGGGGAGAGAGGGGTAAAGTTGGGGCTGAATTTATCAGGCAGTATGTTTGCTATATCTTCTGGTTCAGTACAGGTAGCACCATTTACAATGAGCTCTGCACACAATTGTGTATCGCCTTTGAGGTTGCAGACATAGCCAAAGAATGCCTTGCGATTGTCCTTGGCCTGGGAGGTCAAATTCACCTCAAATTTGGCTTTAGTAGACTTTATTTGTCCTCTGAGATGTTTGTTTAGTTTGATGAGATTGATTTTATCCTGCTGGATGCTGTACCTCCTAATTTTTGCCATGATTTTCTTCCTTCTGTTATACAGCCTATTGACTTTGTGATTACACCAGGGTGGCTTGCTTTCTGAGCTAGTTCTGTACATCTTCCTGGTGGGTAGAGCTGCCTCTATGCAGCTTGTAACATGCTTGCACAGGATTTTTGTGAACAGTTCTGTTTAGGCAGCAGTGTTATCTGGGCTTATGGGGGCTTGACATCTTACCAGGTTATCCATTAATAGCAGGAGGTTAACCTTATAGTAGTTCCTGAATATTTCTGGTTTAACTGGGTGTCCAGGTCTTATTTTTACTTCAAAGGAGGCCATTTTCTGGTCTGACCTTACCAGGGAAGACATTAAAATAGAGGTTGTGCACCACTGTCCCTATTAATGAGAATCAGATCCAGTATGGCTGCACCACTGGTTGGTGTATAGACTATTTTGTTCAGGGAGTTTGTGTTACAAAATCCAGGAATATCTGTGCCTGCATGTTTGGTGTCATATAGGATTAATAGTGATTTAATTAATGTCACCCATAAATATGGTATTAAGTTGAATGGTTAGCATTTCTAATATGTTTAAATACATGGCATGAGTATCCTGGGTCATAGAGGGGGACCTATAGCTGTCAAGGAAGTGATATTGGATTTTACCCATGGTGGTTTGAATAAAGAGCAGCTCAAGTGCATTGAGCATTTGAAACTTTTTCAATATGACCTACTGGGTCAAATATATGTTCTAGCGAGGATTCAATATCATCACTAGTTATCAAGATGTCACCTGCATATAACTGAATTTTGCAAACATAATTTTCATCAATTTATATTCCATTTATCTTAATATTAGATCTAATGTAATTAGCAAAAAATTCTATAACAATACAAATAGAGCAGGCAATTGACATCCCTACTTTGTGCCTTTTAAAGTGTTAAAAGAGCTAGATAGAGTCTATTTTAACAAACCAGAACAAATTATTATAAAGTTAACTTAGAAGACTAATAAATGCTATGTAAAAACTATATTTTTTGAGTACTTTAATCAAATAAAGCCAACTATTAGAATAGAAAGCTTTATCTAAATCTAACCTTATTATTGAAAGTTCTTTTTTGTTTTATTAGCTATATCTATTAAAGTATTAAATCTAATAATTATATCCTGAACCTTTCTACATAAAATAAAACCAGTCTGTTCATCATTTAATATCTTGGCATAACACGATTTATTTTTTTTGCAAGTATAGATATAAATATTTTGTAATCTACATTCAAGAATGATATGGGACAATAAGACGAGCATAACTTAGAATTCTTATCTTGTTTTAGAATGGGTGATACAAGAGAATATCGCCAAAAATTAGGGATATTTGAAGTAGTTCTTACCTCTTCAAAAACATTTAACAAAATATTTAATATATTATCAGGAATTAATTTATAAAAGTCTGGCATTACACTATCTAGACCTGGGCCCTTATTAGTTTTAAAATTGATTTGATATTTTAATTCTTAAAAAATAATGACATATCAATCTTAATTGTTTGTTCTTTAGTTAACTTATAATGTTATAATGTGTATTATCTTTCAGAAAGCTATCAGTTTGGCTACTATTATCAAATGGTATCTTATTATTATTGAATTTCTCATAATAGTTTCTAAAACATTCTGATATGTCTTTTAAATCAGTTGTTTTTCCACTCACATTTCTTTGTTTAAATGTTATTTCCTTAATATGATTTGTATTCATTATTTTTTAGATCTAATACCTAATCTGTTCAACCTTTTAGGGTTTATTGAATAGAATTGCAGTTTTATTTTTTACCAATGTATTGAACTTCTACAATGATGTATTTCAGGATAGTTCTGATTTAAAAATTTTAATTCAGAGTTTGCAGACATAACATTGGGTTTTAAATTTGACATCAATTTATCTATATTAGATTGCAGAGCATTTAATGTTTTTTCCTATCCATCCTTAGTTTTTAATTTTGCCATATAAAGAGGCTTTTAGAGTATCAAATAAAACAACTTCCGTAACTTCATCATTGTTATTAAATTCTATAAATTGATTTAATTCATTTAAAAAACATTTTCTAAAACCATTAATTCACTATATATGCAGGAAGTCTCTGGCAATAAATCAAATTAATGGATTTTAAATTGACAGTAAAAATAATTGCATTGTGGTCAGTTAAAGGCATGACATTATCAGCACATCCTCAATTTTAACATATAAACCACTAGAAGTAAAAACTTTGTCAATGTTAGTTTGAATGCCAAATCTGTATGAATAACTTGTATAATTAAGAGAGTTTTCTGATTTTAAGTAATATATGTTTTATAGGTTCATAGGTAGGTACTAGGCTATTGGCCCTAGGGCCTATACAAGCCTAGCCAAAAATATACCCTGGCTTTCACCACCCAATAAAATTATTTTCCTGTGCCCCTGTCAAGCAGAACCACAGAAGTGATCCCCAGGGTGAATTTTCTATTAACCATCCAATCATCAAGGTTTTTCTTGAAGAGTGCTAATGAGGAGCTCTGTTTGACATAGATAGGTAGTCTGTTCCAGAGTATGGGAAGTCTCTGGGACAGGAATCTATCCCTCCAGCATATTCTGTTTATTGTGGTGACAAGGTTTAGGTCCCAAGAGCGTGTAGCTCGGAGGGATTGGGATTTTTTTAAGTGGAACATGTCCAACAGCTCTGGGTTTGACATAGCTTTGCATGTTAGGCAGAGATCGCCTCTGAGTAGGCGATATGCGACTGAGCAAAGCTGGAGTTTTTTGAGATGGTCTGTGTAAGGCATCTGTTTGAGGCCAGTAATCCTCTTTGTGAGGTATTTTTGTGGCCTTTCCAGTTGTTGTAGATGTCTTGTGAGGTACATACCAAACGGGGCATTGTACTCTATATTGGGTCTAATGAGTGATGAGTAGAGGGGAACAATGACCTCTTTTTTTCTGGATGAGCAATGACCTCTATTTTTCTGGATGAGAAACCTTTTGTGATGAGGTGTGCCACGTAGAAGGATTTCCTGACCACTTTGGCAATGTGATTATCAAAGGAGAGACTACTGTCCACCTGTGTTCCAAGGTCTCTTATCACACATTCGGTGTTAAGTAGACTACTGCCTATGTGGTAGTTCATGGCTACAGAATTTTTACCAAAGGGGATGACAATGCACTTTTTGGCATTGAGCTTGAGACCATGTCTTTGACACCAGGCATCTGTCTCAGTGAGGCCCTTTTGTAGGATGTCCACATCGTTAGGAGTTTCAATTATGGTTCCTAGTTTGCAGTCATCTGCGAATTTAGTTAACCTTCTGTGTTAACCTGTACTTCAGAGAAGTAGATACCAAACATTACATATTTAATGAATTAATAAAACAATCTAAATGTTTGGTGACTGAGGATAATCTAGGTTTTCTATCATTAGTAATAACCTTATTAATTATAATATATTTAAAATCACCAGAAATAACCATTTCACCTTTTGTATACAATGTTATAATATCTAGATATCTCTTAGAAACTTTAGCTTCAATCCCAGGTATTCAACAGCCATTCAGAAACATATAATAATTTTATCTCTACAACCTCCAATCCCAGCATACTATTCTTATCATAAAGGGTATTTACTACTTTAGGCATAGCTAATGAGTTTTTCCGAAGTGTAAGAGTGCCTCTTTTTATCTAAAATGAGAGCCCAGTAGAACTGAATAGCCATTTAACAGCAATTTAGCTACATCTTTGGCCAATAAATGTGTTTCCTGTAAAAAAATATATGAGCTTTATGTAACTTTTTATTTATTTATTTATTTATTTTATTTTACATTTGTTGATTGGGATGGCCTAACTGGATGCATGTACATTTTCAGTAGATTCCCTGGGAGATAAGCTCCAAGAAGTTACATTAGTACAACTATTCAGGTAAAGGTTATTATACAGATACAAACTTAAGGTTTCAACAGTTCAAAAATGTACACAGTTTAAACATAAATTAGGTAAGAAGTTATGGTTCAGATACATACTAAAAGTTTCAGCAATTGCAAAAAAAAACTACTTGCACAGTTTGCACAGAATTTGTTGGAAGCAATTAGATGAGGTATTTTACACTCTAGTTTCAAAATACTTGGCTATACAAGTTAAATTTAAAGTTAAACTTTAAGTATTTATTTAAACTACCCATCTTTAATGGATTAAGGCCATTAATATTTAATGAGACACAGTTATAAACAAACATTCAGAATAAACAGCTTTAATGATTTAATACAAAAAATAAAAAATAGTATTAATAATGCTTGTTATGGACAGGTTTATTAAGACCAAGGTCAACGTTTTAAATCTAAAAACATTCAAACCCCTTATGATGGAATAAAACGTCCTGGTTTGATGATATAATCATATGAAACACTCACAACTGGCCCATTACACTACCAAAACCTAATTGTTTGCTATTACTTATTTTATTTATGTTATTTAACATTTGCTATTACTTGCTAGAATTAACAAAATAGCATTATAAATCCAATAATTAAAGCACACTTAGCACTTAACATTATATACATCATATAAAGTATACAATGAAGAAAGCAATGCAAATGCAAACTTTTCCATTTACAAATACTCAATTTAAAAAATTAACATAATTTCCCTTTCTTCTTAGTCTTTAATCATATAAAGCCATTAAACTTATAAACAATGAGGTTAATGACCTATTACAGCAATGTGTTTTCTACAAAATACAAAAAGTTAGAAAATGTCAGCATCTAACATCCAAAAAATCTTAACAACTAATAGTATAAAAAGATAGACTACATTAGAAGACAAAACAGAAACAAAAGGAACTAGTCCATGACATTTAATACTTATAGGCAAAGGGATTTAAATTTCTAAAATAAGTATTAATATCTAGAACATACTGTATACTAATATTTTGATTGGAACCACCTTCAAACTAATCTGCTTTAATTCCCTTCACTAACCTGAAACCATCCTGTATGCATTTGCCTTTACTAAAAGTTATGACTGTACAAAATGTTCCTTATCATTATTATACCACTTCTAAATATCTACTCCCTGTGGACTACTACCCTTACTGTGTTCCATCAAAATCTTGTCTAAGGTTACTGCTATACTATGCATTCTAATTTTGTTTGTAATTTTTGCTATACTCTGCACTGTAATCCATTGTTACTGTAAAATATTGTACTGAAATCATATACTGTCATATGCTTGATTTATATCTCTCTGAACCTAATGAAAGTATTCATCCTTCTGTATAAGTAAAATTGTACTACCAGTGCAAGCTTGTCCAGACAGACTTTCCCGGTCAACAAGCGTAAAATAAATAAATAGATAAACAAACAAATAAATAAAGATCAAACAGCAAAGTAATAATATATGTATGTTAAATCGGATTCACTTTATAATCTTGAAATACTAAAATACCGAATTTTAGTATCTCGAGACTATAAAGACAAAAGGCCAAAATACTGACACCCACAATCGCGAAATTCTAAGTCACGATCATTCACATACACACACCACCACACAAACAAGCACAAATACACCTATCTAAGGACACTATAACAAACAAAACTACCCACACACAAATGCAATGCACAACAATACACAACTAACACCTACCTAACTAGGGGGCAGGGGCCCTGCCCTATGTGGTGGTGGGCATCCCCCACGTCCCCACTACTTATATATACTAACTCCGAGGTCACACTAAACACACAAATGCATAAAGCTCACCATTAAACACACTAATACCACTAAAATCTCTACCCAATACACTTACAAGAACACCACTTACCTGAATCCCCAGCTACATCCACAAACAATCCGCAAAAGCGACAACACAACGGTGGACTTGACATTTCCACATTCGATATTATGCAGTTTCACGTAACTGCACTTTTGACTTTATAGCCTAGAAATACTAAAAGTCGATATTTTAGTATTTCAAGATTATAAAGTGAAACCATTAAAACATATATATTTTTTTATATATGCACCCATATACACAAATATATATATATATATATATATATATATATATATATATATATATATATATATACCTACTTTATTTACTAACACTAACATATAATCTATGATAAAAATCCAAGAACAAAACATTTTAAAACTATGTTAACGTATGAATGATACTAACTCCACTAAACCTCTAGCTAGAAATAAAGTATTTATTTAACAACAAAATTTAGCTTAAACATCTGGAAGATATAACTGCTAAATTTCTTTAAGCTTATAAATATTTTATCACTATTAAAATGAGATTTTGCTGTGGAAAACAAGTATACTACATATATTCTTATTAATATCTAACAGAATCCAAAACCCAGTGGAGGCTGCTGACTTCAAATTAAAGGGGGGGGGTGCTGCAGGAAACAGTTGAATGGGTGGGAACAATGGAAAGTGGTGTGACCAACTAGAAAGGGCAGAGCTATGCTCAAAACTGCAAAAACTGGGACTTTAATTAAATATGTTACCCTGGGTACCAAACTGTCATTATGAGAGTCCAATCAAGACAAAATGAAGTGTAGAAAAAAAATTCAATGCATTGGCTACATGACAGCTTACTTAATATCTATGAACATCTAGAAGGAAACAAAAAGGTTGTGAGGCATGAACAAATAAATTACTTTTTTAATACAATACTGGAATGCCAGTCAAAGTCAAGTAGAAGAAAAACTAGCAGCACTCAACTCAAACCACTTCTCCTTGCACTGCAGTTCTAATTATAATTTATATTCATATTTATAAAAGTACCAAGTAACATGAAAGTAGCAATCTCTGTGATTTCCCCACTTGTAAAAATGTTTCTTATCCAAAAAAGAACTACTGCCTGACAACTACTTGTTTCATGGGGAAAACATGATCACAGTAAAAAATGCACAGCAAACAAGAAAAAGCTCAAGATAAATTACTTAAAGGATTACTGCATAGGTTATGGACCACACATTATAGACTGGCATTCTGTTTAGTTTACGGGTAAAGCCTGCAAAGATGACTGCAGATCTCCAACAAATATAACGAGCTTCTGACAATACTGTAATACTGTACTTTATTACAAATACTGTGATATGCATTTCAATACCTAAGGCTTACACGTTATCTGCTTAAGTAAATATTCTCTGCATGGCAACAACATAAAGGCTTTCAATGTTGATAATTATTTAACAGTATGCTTATTAAAGCTTACTTGCATCTTACAATCTAAGACAAGCTTACCTGATGGTCATTAAGGCATTGCTACATAAACACAGAGCAACAGGCACTGCAACAACATGCATTTTCCGAATAATAATAAGCATAAATCAACAGCATAAAAATATGACAGAAAACCAGAACATTCTACAAAATCAATGACAGATGAAAAGCCACTATAGTACTTGTGTCTACCTTGGATGGGGGGATACTCTGCACACTTACACTGCATAACTGCTCCTTGCCTTGCTTGGACACATCCAGAGTCACTACATGGGGGAGTGGGGTGCAACAAGTATGTCACAATTTGAAATGTCTCTGGCTGACGGTGATGGCCCTCACACATTTGTCACACCACTCAACCTCAGAGCAAGGAATCTGGACAAAGCCATAAATAGAAGTGGGACAATTTTTAAATATTGCTCTTATAAACTGTTCTTGCATTAGTATGAATTTTCTGAAGAGTATGAAATTGAAACTCAAATGTCCGTCATTATTTTCTCACTTCAGTCTTTAATGATTTGCCATTAATTTGCCAGAAAAACACAATTTTATGAAAATGGCAAGAAATGTGATGCAAAAATATAAAACAGCCATATAATACAGCTGGAAACCTATCAAAGAAGGGACACTTTTTAATACTAGTAGTGTTAGGTTGAGCAGCTGACAAAATAATAGAAGCTACATTTTCTTCCAAAATTGCCATAGTTGAGAAGTTTGGATATACCTAATTCTATAAAGTGATTGATTTGCACATACCTCTCAACCTCTTAATGCAGGAAATCTGGACAAGGCCAAATATATTGGGAGTAGCATACAGACAGTACTAAATTGCTCTTGTATAAACTTAGTTTCCAGAATAACAGGTCTTGCTTTATCATGCATTTTTCTGAAGGGTATGAAGTCCTAAACTCAATGTCTGTCATTATTTAGTGACTTCATTCCTAAATGATTTGCCAGAAAACCACAAATTTTATAAGGAACAATCCAAAAATAAGAAGCAAATATTTATTTATTCTGTGAAAATCTAGATAGTGGAGAGGTATAGTTCAGCCGGGGTGGTCTTTGAGTTTGCCACCCTTCTCCCTTCACAAAATCATGGTCGAATAGGGCCACCCCCCCTGCAGCCTTTCCAATGTCCCATTACTTGGCTATTTCACCCCATTTACCATAAACACTGTAATGTTCCTACTGCTTTACTTCTACGATAATTTGGATTTCATTTAAAAATTGTATTTTATATTTTAAAGCACAAACACTAATAGACATCTGCTAAACAATGTAATGCAGATTCATAGGTTTATAGTAGGCCAAAGGCCCTGGAGTCTTTACAAGACTAGCCCATAGAAGTGCCTAGGCAACATGTCACCATTTGTTCCCATTGCATCTATCAAGTAGAGTCACTGGAGTGATCCCCTGGGTGAACTTTCTATTTCCCATCCACTCATTAAGATTTCTCTTGAAATGGGATAGTGGGATGCTCTGCTTGACATGTATGACATGTCTATTCCAGAGCAAGGGCAGTCTCTGGGTTATGAATCTGTCCCTCCAGCATACTCTGTTGATTGTGGTAATGAGGTTGAGGTCTCTGGAGCATGTGGTGCAGAGAGATTGGGATTGCTTTAGGTGTAAAATTTCTAACAGGGCTGGGTCAGACATGGCTTTGTAAGTCTCAGAATGAAAATAGAATTAGGTTTAAAACATCTCTACCATTGAAACTTGCATTCATTGAAACAGCACTGAAACCCACATTCAAAGAAATTTCATCTGGCCAGTGGCAGATAAAGATTACCTTTGGGCTGTTTTCAAATCATAGGCCCCTTGCACATGAAACATACATGTGTTCTTTGATACACCTTCCTGACTGTATTAAATTGTAAATTATAAATTAAATTATATTCCTTGTATAACACAGTACACTTGTTACAGGGTGTTTTGAAAGTATTGTTATGAACGTTTTTCCAGTAAATAATGAAACAAAATGCATGCACCAATAATGACAAAACTGCCCAATTCAGAACATTTCCATCATAAAAGTCTACTCAAACTTCTACAATCCACTAGTATCAGTAAATATGCACAATCTCTGCAGAAGTAAAACTCATCTAAATAATTACACATTAAAAAATCTGTAACTAATGAAGAGGTTGCTGCTAGCAAATAACTTTATATTTCATTGTTTCATCTACAAATAAAGTGCATGTTGCCCTTGAGAAATAAATTGTCCATGCTACATTAAAAAAGATAAGCTAGTAATATTGCAATAGTGAATGGATTGCAAAATGATAACAGGTTGACAGTTACTAGGTATCTCTGCCAAATAGGGCATTGCCACCACTGCAGCATCCACCCCTTTAAAAGTACAGTATCAGTAATGTATCTTCATAGTGTGGGAGTAGAACCCACAGCCTTCGGCATTAAAAGCAAGTATACTACCTGTTGTGCTATTAACAATGCAAGCAGACTCAGCATAAGCAGCACTATATTTTTCTTCCTCTGCAGCTCTTTGCTCCTTGTAAAATCCACTCGACACTCAACTGTATCTCTCAACTTTGCGGCACATGAGAACAAGAAATCTGGAAAAAGCCACAATTTATTAGAGGGGGACAAAAGCCCAAAAACTAGGGACACGTTGCTTGTATAACCTTGGAAAGTTGCTAGAATAAAATTATGTGCTATCACCATGCATTTCACTGCCAAGTCTTGAAACCAGGCCCTTATGTACTATAGTCAGAGGAACATACCACTATGCCAAATCAGCTGTTTCATCAAAGAAAGGAAGACTGAAACTTAAATAGCTATCATTTAGTGAATTCAGTTCTCACCATAGCTCTCAACCGCTTAGCACAAAAAAACTACACAAAGCCAATAATGGGGGAATATAGTCCCAAACATAGGGACAAATTTCAAATACTGATCTTATATTATAAAATTGCTAGAATAAAATATTTCATGTTACCATGTACTTTCTGAGGAATATTAAGTCTGAAATTCAAATGTCTGTCATTATTTAGTGAATTCAAAATCCAGAAAACCACAGATTTTATGAGGAACAGAACAGAACAAAAATAAGAGGAAAACAATCTGAATGTTTTTCTCAAGTGGTGGTGGGCAGGGAATTCAGGCTCTTGCTATCTGCACCCAAGGTTATAATTAACTGGGGCATTTTACACAGACACACACACACACACACACACACACACACACACACACACACACACACACACACACACACACACACACAGACACACACACACACACGTCAGTACCTGAGTGAATCCAGCTCACTCTGGATGGCCAGTTTTGCAGCAGCATCCCATTCAAAAGTCTGCAGCAGCATCTCCTGTTTCAAGCCAGTTCCTCATCCCATCCTCAATAAATTAAGCCAGTTATCCATCCCCAGAATAAATAAGCCAGTTCCCCATGCTGAGTTCAAATTGCAACAGCAGTTGTTTCAAGCTGCCATGCATGCTTGTGTGTGCTGTCTCTTTTAGCTCTTTCCAAGTATGCAGACTGCAGACCTTGCAGTCCGATCCTCTTCCAGTCTATGTGGTTGCAACTGCAGAGAGTTCTGGGGCATCTTCAGACTGCTGCCTTCTTTCTGAATCCTAAACAGCAGTCCAGATTCAAGTTTCTGAGCACGCATGCGTGGAGTTCTGGACAGCTGGGATTTTTTTTTTATTTTGGTGGGATTTTTTTTTTTTTATTTTGGTTTACAGATTGGGGGGCTGCAGTTCTGCAGTTTAGTATCACGAGCCACCACTGCTAAAACCTCTATTCAAAAAAGCAAACTATCAAAAATGACATACTGTCAGAGCAAGAAAAACATTAACACCCTAATAAATAAATATAATTACCTATAAAACTTATAAGTTTGTAATAAAACAGCAATTAGAAGTTAATATTGATTTAAAGTTACAACCAAAGTGTGACTTTTCTTAATTATAAATTAAAAGCATTACAAAACATTAAACTACAGTCTAAGATAAAGAAACTGAACTTTAAAACCCTTTTAAGGCTAAGTACAGAATATACAATGACTGCACCATTTAACTTTTCAATAAATCAATAAACAAAGTAACACAACAGTGAACAATAACAATCAATGCTTATTTAATCTTTAAACCATACTTGCGTGGCTTCACATTGCATGTTTAATCTTCCTTACTGCTCATCTGAACATTCTAAACAATCACTTCCTGTTTACAAAGAGGTCAAATTTCAAGATGCATTTCTTCCTGCATGAAACCTTTAAAAAACTCCAGCTGCAATCACCAAAACAAGCTTGAACATTGTACAACTGCATTCTTTAAATAAATATTGTGTTTTGAGCAAGAAAAGAGAGTGAAAGAGATTAAGTAAAAAAAAATGGCTCGTGATTGCACTTGGCAAACTATGAATTGACCATTGTGCTATTTCTTTAAATAAACAAGCTTAGATTTTTCCATAAAATGCATTTGCACAGTCTCCATTTGCATCAAGAAAATGAAAAAAATAAATCACTAGATTCCACAGTATAAGCATAAGTAAATGAATAATAATGTAGCAAAGTAAATCCAATGGGACAGGTAAATGCTCAGGTTCACAGAAAAAAGTTTAAAATCAGTAAATACGCCAGGAACTGAGCGACAGTGAGGAAGTCAAACGATGCAAAAATTAATTAAAATCTCCACTTTTAATACAAAAATATAAGACAGGATAAGCACTTTCGCAAGTAGCTTCATCAGATCCATACAAACATCCAAGTGTTAATTGCATGCTTATATACCTGCAGATGATGACTCATATTCATGGTTAATTAGCAAACAAGGTACTGCCCATCATTTTTAAAGATATAGATGATGTTTAAAATGATAGATAAAAAACAATATATAAAAGCTTCACAAAATACATTGCTGAAAGATAAATAATGACTAGGCATCAAATTACAAACATATTGATCAGAATATTATGACTAACTGAATTATATTAAGGAACACAAAACTATGTATAAATTAAAAAGTAAATACATCTGTATATAATCAGTGTATAACAATTCATTTGACATTTCTACGTTGTTTTAGTTTTGGTCTTATAGAGGCTCTCTCATTCAGGCCAAAACCTTTGTCAGCCCTTAATGAAATAATCCATTGCAATTCCTTACTTTCTGTGTAGGTTCTGATATCACCTCCCCTTACATTAGGAGAAATAACTTCTAGCACCTTGCATAAAAAATAATGCTCATTGTTGTTTAATGTAATATGTTTGGCTAGAGCATTGTGCAATGTACCTCTCTTCATATGATAGATATGCTCCCTCATCCTATCTCTTAAGGGGCGATTAGTCTTGTCTACATAGAACGATGGGCAGGATTGACAAGTAGCCAAATAAACCACATCTGATGTCATACAGTTTGCATCCTATTTTCTTAAAGGGGCGAAAATTTAAGCTCATCTTGTCTTTTTTTCAAAAAACCGAATGGGCAAAAGAAAATTTTGAAGTAGTCAGAAGAAAATTGTGTTGAAAAAGGATACGCCCTAAACTATAAAGTGATAATATACATGATGAACATGTTCACCTTATTATATGAATGTATGTTTGAAGTATTTTCTACAGCAATTGTAATAACTTTACAAATTGTGATATATGGAATTCAATGAGGTATACTGTCTGTATTGCATTAAATTTTGACATTATGTTGTTACATGATTTATGTTTTAAGTTCTTGTTAAATTGTTTGTCTAATCGCTTTTGATTTGAATATGAAAATGAGTACTGATATTTCATGTACTATTTGATTAAATCGATATATTGTTTATTCAAATGTATAGCCCAAATGTATTTCATTGTTACTTGTTTGTAATTCTATACTATCAAGTATACTATTTTATGTTCCACAATAAATGATTTTCTACATTTTACTGAATTTATTGGATTTAATGTCACTATCTTTGACTGTATAAGATTTGTTGTACTGTTCTCACTTTTTGGGTACTCAGTCTTCCTTCCTTTTTGGTGAGAACGTCTTCAGCAGTGAGTTGTGTTCTTTACATTTGTTTTAACCTTGGAAAGTTGCTAGAATAAAATTATGTGCTATCACCATGCATTTCACTGCCAAGTCTTGAAACCATGCCCCTATGTACTATAGTCAGAGGAACATACCACTATGCCAAATCAGCTGTTTCATCAAAGACAGGAAGACTGAAACTTAAATAGCTATCATTTAGTGAATTCGGGGGGGGGGGGGGGGGGGGGGGGGGGAGGGCGGGGGAGGGGGGGGGGGGGGGGGGGGGGGGGGGGTGTGGGGGGGGGGGGGGGGGGGGGGGGGGGGGGGGGGGGGGAGGGTGGGGGAGGGAGGGGGGGGGGGGGGGGGGGGGGGGGGGGGGGGGGGGGTTTTTTTTTTTTTTTTTTTTTTTTTTTTTTTTTTTTTTTTTTTTTTTTTTTTTTTTTTTTTTTTTTTTTTTTTTTTTTTTTTTTTTTTTTTTTTTTTTTTTTTTTTTTTTTTTTTTTTTTTTTTTTTTTTTTTTTTTTTTTTTTTTTTTTTTTTTTTTTTTTTTTTTTTTTTTTTTTTTTTTTTTTTTTTTTTTTTTTTTTTTTTTTTTTTTTTTTTTTTTTTTTTTTTTTTTTTTTTTTTTTTTTTTTTTTTTTTTTTTTTTTTTTTTTTTTTTTTTTTTTTGAAAGAGATTAAGTAAAATGGCGTGAGATCCATAACAAAAACAAGTTTTTCCAAAGCATTTGCACAGTCTCCATTTGCATCAAGAAAATGAAAAATAAATCACTAGATTCCACAGTATAAGCATAAGTAAATGAATAATAATGTAGCAAAGTAAATCCAATGGGACAGGTAAATGCTCAGGTTCACAGAAAAAGTTTAAAATCAGTAAATACCAGGAACTGGCACAGTGAGGAAGTCAAACGATGCAAAAATTAATTAAAATCTCCACTTTTAATACAAAATATAAGACAGGATAAGCACTTTCAAGTAGCTTCATCAGATCCATACAAACATCCAAGTGTTAATTGCATGCTTATATACCTGCAGATGATGACTCATATTCATGGTTAATTAGCAAACAAGGTACTGCCCATCATTTTAAAGATATAGATGATGTTTAAAATGATAGATAAAAACAATATATAAAAGCTTCACAAAATACATTGCTGAAAGATAAATAATGACTAGGCATTTTACACACACACACACACACACACACACACACACACACACACACACGCCAGTAACTGAGTGAATCCAGCTCACTCTGGATGGCCAGTTTTGCAGCAGCATCCCATTCAAAAGTCCACAGCAGCATCTCCTGTTTCAAGCCAGTTCCTCATCCCATCCTCAATAAATGAAGCCAGTTATCCATCCCCAGAATAAATAAGCCAGTTCCCCATGCTGAGTTCAAATTGCAACAGCAGTTGTTTAAAGCTGCCATGCATGCGTGTGTGTGCTGTCTCTTTTAGCTCATTCCAAGTATGCACAGACTGCAGACCTTGCAGTCCGATCCCCTTCCAGTCTATGCGGTTGCAACTGCAGAGAGTTCTGGGGCATCTGCAGACTACTGCCTTCTTTCTGAATCCTAAACAGCAGTCCAGATTCAAGTTTCTGAGCACGCATGCGTGGAGTTCTGGACAGCTGGGATTTTTTTTTTTATTTTGGTGGGATTTTTTTTTTTTTATTTTGGTTTACAGATTGGGGGCTGCAGTTCTGCAGTTTAGTATCAAGAGCCACCACTGTTAAAACCTCTATTCAAAAAAGCAATCTATCAAAAATGACATACTGTCAGAGCAAGAAAAACATTAACACCCTAATAAATAAATATAATTACCTATAAAACTTATAAGTTTGTAATAAAACAGCAATCAGAAGTTAATATTGATTTAAAGTTACAACCAAAGTGTGACTTTTCTTAATTATAAATTAAAAGCATTACAAAACATTAAACTACAGTCTAAGATAAAGAAACTGAACTTTAAAACCCTTTTAAGGCTAAGTACAGAATATACAATGAATGCACCATTTAACTTTTCAATAAATCAATAAACAAAGTAACACAACAGTGAACAATAACAATCAATGCTTATTTAATCTTTAAACCATACTTGCGTGGCTTCACTTTGCATGTTTAATCTTCCTTACTGCTCATCTGAACATCCTAAACAATCACTTTCTGTTTACAAAGAGGTCAAATTTCAAGATGCATTTCTTCCTGCATGAAACCGTTAAAAAACTCCAACTGCAATCACCAAAACAAGCTTGAACATTGTAAAACTGCATTCTTTAAATAAATATTGTGTTTTGAGCAAGAAACCATGAGTATGAGATTAAGGTATATAAAAATGCATGATTGCACTTGGCAAACTATGAATTGACCATTGTGCTATTTCTTTAAATAAACAAGCTTAGATTTAGCCATAAAATGCATTTGCACAGTCTCCATTTGCATCAAGAAAATGAAAAAAATAAATCACTAGATTCCACAGTATAAGCATAAGTAAATGAATAGCTAAAATGCCTAATATGTTTACTAAAAGATGATATTCAAAAGAACATCCAAATATAGCTGTTATATTAGACAGACTATCTAGAATTTCACTTTCAATGGAACAACAAACTTTCAATTAGGAATTAATTCTAAAACATATCATTCATATTCAGAAGGCATTTAAATTTAAAATAAGAAAAATAAATACATTAATAAATAGGTCTAAAATAAGTATCTACCATAACATATTTAAACTATTCTGTTAAAACTTTACCTCCATTAGAAAGATATTTAAAAACACCTAGTTATCAACAAAATTACTACTAATAACAGGAAAATAAGTATTTTACTAGATGAAAAAATTTTACTAGATGAAAAAATCTTTACTTTATACTGCAGGATAAACTTTTTAAAATGACAAAAGTATATGTATAAAGGTAGCACTCAATTAGAATATCATAATATACCATCATTTTTCTTTGAAATTTTTATTATTTTTTTTCTTTAGATGTCCAATCATTTCATGTTGCCTGGTTCTTCAAACTAGCAAGAGGCCAGTCCATATCTTCAGTTTTGTCTAAATGATTCTTCATTTCAGAAAACTCCAAAGCATCTTCAATCATATTAAAAGTTTTTTGATTTCAGGTAAAAAAAAATCTTGATTCTAGCTGGAAAGATTAGTTGATATTAATGTTCAGTTTCTTTAAACATGTTATGAATCAGATACAAGCTTTTCTTCTGGTCATAACAGAAGAAGTGTAGTCATTATTAAACTTGACAGTATTTTTTTGTTTTGTTTTGTTTTAATTGGAGAATTTGCCCAAGAAGATTTCAGCACTAAATCTTTATATTGACTGGAGAGAAATTTAACAGTAACTGACCTGGGGAAATGATGGTTATTTTTCAGTGAAGAATTTGAAAAGAGATCTATCAGCCATCTCAATACCAAAAGAGTGAGTTTCAGCCAGACTCAGAGTCTTAGGTAGCCAGTTATCTAAAAAAAATGTATCATACTATCACCTTCCTCATTTTCTGGAATTACATATATCTAGAAATTATTCCTACTAAATACAGTCTCCAGATCTTCTATTTTTTCTAAAAGCAAAGTATTCTGTTTTAAAAAAATCTGTATGCTTATCATTTTATGCCATTCTTCCATCCAAATTATTTACTTCTTCCTCTGTTGTTGATATTTGTACAGAGTATTACTTTATAACTTCATTTAATATATCCATTTGTTTTTTTGCATTCTTCTTTTATATTGTCCATTTTGATCTCAAGTATGTCCACGTTAACTGAAAGATCCTGGATACTACTCAGAATAGATTGTAACTCCTTCTTCAATTAATTTTCTTGAGAATTTACTTTAGGCTCTTTTTATCAAAATAATTAATAATTAACAATAAAGTACTGACTGGAAAATGAAATAGAAAAATCATAAAAACTTGATTTTTCTTTCAAAAACTGTTTTAAATGTGTTTCAGTGACTCAGAATATACTTGTAGATGAGTATTTGTAAGTGTGTATAATAAAATCTTGTCAGAAAACAGAAAGAAAGCAGAGAAAAGATATTATTCTGCTTGCTATTCACCATCTTGACCATGCCCCCTTCTCTACAGAGCTGATTTTTCATAGGTGTTTATTGATTTGAATAATTGGAATTGGAAAGAAATAATGAGATGTAAGTATTGATATGTCCTGTGAACATTTTTTTTACTTCTATTCACCAGTTGATAGTGAAAAATGTTCCAACTGTTTTGGATGGACCTACAATTTTTAAAACATCTTGGTAGAACTACAAACATGAAAGATTTCATAAAAGAATAATGTGGCTATCGGAAAAATGTAGACTATTTTCAAATGAAAGTAATAAGACTAGGTAAAAAAATAATAGAATCATATTTAAGAGACTTGTGAGGGAGGCCAGAAGAAATAATGAGATGAACAGGAGATGTACACTGGTTCTGGCACTCATGTCCCTTTTGGACTGAGGTAACTTACAAATGCCTGGCCTTGAATGTCCTGTTTGGATGTAGGACATCATCATTATTCATTCAGGAAAACTTGGCTATGCTTAGAAAGCTCCCCAGATCATTAGCCTAGTAACAATCTATGAACCTATAAATCTATGAAATTGGTAAAAGTTATTCCTTATAATAAGAAGGCTTCTTACAGACATCTTAATCAATTTAGAGACAGACTGATTACAATAGTGTGTATTATATGGAAATAATTACAGATGTAGGATATTTGGCTTATTTATTGTTGGATACAATAGTTGTCTCTAAAGAAAGTAAATGTGTAAAGGACGAGTTTTTTGTTTAATTTGGAATGAGAGTATCCTAATTTATTTAGACATATTAATACTAAATCTTGGAAAAATCATTCTTCTTCTGTAGTGGGTTCTGATGGGATCAACAGATATTTTCTTATATCTATTTTAGAAATTCTTATGCCTTGTCTAAATGTATTTTTTCAAAGAACTTTAGAAACAAGTTATGTGCCCATACAATGTAAAGAGTTTAGTAGTTACAATAACTAAGGGAGGTGAAACTACACTGGTTGAAAATATTTTGAGTGGGTGATTAGTTAATATATACTGACTGCATTAGGTTCATGAATAGATGTAACACAACATGTATTTAACCAGGGAAGATCCTGTAGGACAAACTTATTATCTAACAACCAATATAGGAAGCAGTGGGCAATAGGTTATCTGTGAATGTTATCCATCTGGATATTGCTAAAACATTTAACTCTACACCTCATGACAAAGCAATATTTCAAAAGTTGCAACTCAGTCTGAATCAGTATGTGATAAGGTGGGTTAAGAACTTGTTTATGTTTTAGAACTAGCAAAGTTCACTTGGGGAATATTTTATCTAAGTCTAGAAATATTTTCTGGAGTAAGTCAGGGCTCTGTAATGGGGTCAGTTTTATTTGGACTTTTTATGATATCATTTCCTATACCTCAAGGGATTTAGGTTAGTAAGTATGCTGATGACTCCAGCTGAATATCACATTAAAGTCCATGGTTGCATAGATGAATTGTATACATGGTCATCTGTTAATAAAATGGAATTAAATATATAAAAGCTTCTGTTATTAATTATGGTAGTAATAATAAGTTCTGCCCTTATGCATTGAATAACATCACTTAGGAAAGGATGCAGAGCTTTTATTTCTGACATATGAAGAGTTTTAAGGGGAAGATGTATGAAGATAGGCTTAGGGAGATTCCTTTATTCTCAATAAGATATGATTATTTAAGGTGATTTAATATTTATGTATATGTAATTTAAATCTGAAAGCTTAGAAGAAAGTGTGGGTATAACAAAAAACCATCACCAGATAGGGTCTAGAAATAAAGATTATTTGTTGTTAATCCCAAAATGTAAAAGTCAAGTTTTCGGCAATTATTTTAGTATTAGAGTGGCTTGCTGGTGGAATTCACTGCCCCTTAGAATTAGAAGAATGGATAAAATCTATTTACTTAAAAAAGCATTAGATGAGTATTTGGGTAATAGAGTTTATGATACTAGATGGATTGGAGGCAGGATCCTTGAAGGTCTATTAGGCCCAGAGTCTGAAGTATAGCACAATGAACATTAAAGTAATACATATTAATATCAGAAATAATAACTTTGCTGAATAAAAAAGATGATATTGATATGAGATATATATATATATATACATATATGTATATATATATATATATATATATATATATATATATATATATATATATATATATATATGGGTCTACTTCATAACATTAAAATTTCACAAAATTGCATTTCATAACACTGAGACCAAAAGATCTAAATCCCAAAACACTGAAAACCCCAAAACATTGAAAACTCAGAACATTGAAAGTGTGCTTTTAAAAACATTGAAAACTACAATGCATATGTAAATAACATCCTTTCCACCTATAACAACAACTGGGTCTATATTATAATATCGACATCTAAATATGTTGAATCTCACTTCCCGAACGGCCAAATCACCAACTTCATTCCAATGGAAAGAAATTGGTTGGCCAAACACCAACGCTGCACAAAAACAAACATATTTAAATGGGGGGCTTCTCCCCCTACACCCCACAATATTCATGAAGTATCTCAGTTCATGAATATTGGTTAAAAATATAGTTAAAAATTAAATATATATATATATATATATATATATATATATATATATATATATATATATATATATATAGAGAGAGAGAGAGAGAGAGATACATGCATTCATGGTCATTTTATATGTTTGTATACATATTTTATTAGTGTTATTTTTAAGGTTATACTTAAGTGTTTTATGTAAACAAGGTAATTAGTCAGCGATAGGATTGTCTGATTTGAATTTGAGCTAAGTATTTATATGTTTGTCAGTCCATGAATTAATTGTCTGATGAAGCAATGGTTACCATTGCGAAAGCGGTCACCTTTGTTTATTCATTAAATTAGAAGATTTTATTCCATTGTGGTCTTGCCATTTATTCCAGCTACCTTCCACACTGGGCTTTTGTGTCTGATATATATATATATATATATATATATATATATATATATATATAGTGAGAACATTTTTTTTTCCTTCAGCATTCTTACTGACCATAGATTTCCTGTTTACAAAAGTATAATATATTAGTACTAAACATTTTCAAAAACTAAATTTATTTTAAGTAGATATCACGATATAGTGTCTGTATTTTGGGAAGAAGGTTTGAAAATGAAAGCAGCAGCATTTATTTGCTTTCCTGAGGCTGTGAGCTTTAAAATCAGACAATGATCTAACTGCAGGTTGTTTTGGTTAGGCATTATCATAATTTCTCCAACCAACTAACTATGATAATTAGCTTTCTGGTATAGCTTGACAATGTCAGTGGATAAGTATTTCATCAAATGAAGTTAAAGCTTCAGTATAAATTCAGACTCAAGCCTCTGAATTGCTTTGAGCCACATCAAAACTGACAGGAAAGTGTACCTTATACATGTGTTATCTAAGTACTGTCTTCATCCACACTGATGGCCTGGAGCTCTTCTAAATTTTGGCCATCAGAGCCACTTAAAAAAAAGCATGGAGGAATGAGAGATCATGTAATACTTCATATACAACTCACAAATCAATTTAATGTTGCAAGTTAAAGTATATTGTTTTAGGAATCTGAAATACAAAGGGCATCTGCAGCTATTTTTGATGAATATAAAGATGTTAAAACTAATTACTGTGTACTACCTGCCTATAAAGTTCTGTTGCTTTGGAGCAGTACTTTTATTTCATTATATGTGCGATTGTTTTATTATTAACTGGATAAGTTAATGTTTGAAATTAACACCCCAGTCTCATTCCACCATTAGTATCTTTGCAAAGCAGTATGTAAAACAGAGTCATACTACTGATCATGTGCTCGTGTTATTCCCATGGTCATACAAATTTGCCTACTTACACTTTGCACTTTTTTCATTACTGGCAAACAAGTGAAATGCAGCTGTAGCCACATACTACAGTGATGTGATCCTTTTTTTCTTTCTGCCTTTCCTTTTCTGTATGGAAGTGTCACAAATTTTACTCTTTCTTTATTAAGTCATTAAAAATACTTGAAAACGCTAAAAAAGACAATAGGAAATTCATTACATCAAATTACTTGATGAAGAGTGCTGTATTGTTGGGTGCCTATTACATGTTGAGCTAGTGTTAGATGAATTAATGATTATCATTTCAGAAGAATCAATCAATATTCTCTGTATAAATTATTTTTAATACTCTTACCATGTCTTAAGTACTTGAGTGATATGTTTTAAATGGATATCATACAAACTTAGATGCAGTGAATGAGAAAAGGCAACCTCCACTAATCTGAAAAAAAGTCAGCATCCCTTATTCACCATTCTCATCCATCTGTCTAGGTGAGGAGCACAGCCATGGTTTGCAGTCTTCTTTATTGCAAAAACTGTGGATCCTGCTTGTGCTTTTGAGCACATCTGCATAATTAAATAAACAATTTGGGACCTTCTTTCTGGCTGGTAAATATCACTTCACTGCAATGGCCATTCACTCAAAATCTGTAAAAGCAACTATTATGTGACCTCAGTGGAAGACCAATAACCAAGGTTAACATTCAATTTGTACATAATTAAATAATACTTTTGAAACCTACTTTCAGATGGCAACATTACTACTTCACTGCAATAGTGACTTGAAAACTAAAAAGCCAATCACTCTGGGATCTTAACAAAAGAATGTAAGTTGAAGTTAACAGCCCTCTACTCTGAAGTGAAAAAACATAGCATTGGCAATAATGCAGGCTCAGGTTTTGTCTCCTTTTTGTCTTTTATAATCAAATTAATAACTAGAACATAACTTTCTCGATAAAGCATTGCAGTTCCTCTGAAATAGCCATTGAAATTCAACCTGTTTTTCTTGTTTTTCTGCAGCTCTCCAAACAATCAGAACAAACTAATCTAAAGTGAAAGAAGTAGAAATATACAGTAAGGTAAATCCCATTGATAACTTCAGTTCTTCCTGACCATTTGGATTAACTTGGTCAACTGGTCCTCTAATTGCTGACATTGGGTTACTAATTTAAATTCCATATGACCAAGTATTGTTTCAGTAAACAGTGGAGGGTTTCATCTGTATACTATGCTGCATGCTATGTTGATTTATGCTGTTATATCAGTTGCATTTTTCAGATATTTTATTAAATACATTTTAATTAATTGAAAGTTGGTTATTATATATTTCCTCAAAATAATGCAAGACTAGTATTAAAAAAACTTAGAATCAGAAATCTCTTCCACATTACAGTAGCCAGTTTTGCATGAAAATCAGCCATGTGCTAGGTGGGAACAGTTTAAAAGATGCACTGAATAAGATCAAGGAAAGTTGAAAAATGCTGAATAATTTGCAAATGATGAATTTATGACATGGAATTGAGAAACATTATTAAAATGAGTGCAATGACAGATGCAAAACAGAGTAAACAATATGGTGGAGTAATCTAAAGTGTGTATATGTTGTGCAATGTTGTGTTACCACCAAAAAAAGCAAGTTCATAATTTAGTAGCCATATGACCACAAAAAACATATACAACGTAGCTGCTGCATTAGTAAACATGTATATGCACATGACTGCAGTCACTGAGGGTAAACACAGAGGTGTATGCTGTCTCCCTAAATGCTTTCAAGTCATCTGTCTGCTCTTAATATACCATGCCATTCACAGCACAGATATACTGGACCTCTATTATTTGGATAAAGAGACCATGCAGGAGCTGGTCAAGATATAGGTTTTCTATATGTCAGCTTGGGGGTTGTGTGGAGCATAGGTTCATATGTTCATAGGTAGGTACTAGGCTATTGGCTCTAGGGCCTATATAAGCCTAGCCAAATGGTACCCTGGCTTTTGCCACCCAAGAAAATTATTTTCCTGTGCCCATGTCAAGCAGAGCCACAGAAGTGATCCCCGGGGTGAATTTCCTATCTCCCATCCAATCTTCAAGATTTTTCTTGAAGAGTGCTAATGAGGAGGTTTGCTTGGTATAGATAGGTAGTTTGTTCCAGAGTATGGAAAGTCTCTGAAACAGGAATCTATCCCTCCAGCATGTTCTGTTTATTGTGGTGACAAGGTTTAGGTCCCTAGAGCATGTAGCTCAGAGGGATTGGGATTTCTTTACATGGAGCATGTTCAACAGCTCTGGGTTTGACATAGCTTTGTATGTTAGGCAGAGATCACCTCTGAGTAGGCGATATGCGACAGAGTAAAGCTGGAGTTTTTTGAGACGGTCTGCATAGGGCATCTGTTTGAGGCTGGTAATCCTCTTTGTGAGGTATTTCTGTGGCCTTTCCAGTTGTTGTAGATGTCTTGTGAGGTACATACCAAAAGGGGCGTTGTACTCTATAATGGGTCTAATGAGTGATGAGTAGAGGGGAACAATGACCTCTTTTTTCCTGGATGAGAAACCTTTTGTGATGAGGTGTGCCATGTAGATGGATTTCCTGACTACTGTGGCAATGTGATTATCAAAGGAGAGACTACTGTCCACCTGTGTCCAAAGGTCTCTTATCACACTTTCGGTGTTAAGTAGACTACCGCCTATGTGGTAGTTCATGAGTACAGAGTTTTTATCAAAAGGGATGACAATGCACCTTTTTGGCATTGAGCTTGAGGCCATGACTTTGACACCAGGCATCTGTCTCAGTGTGGCCCTTTTGTAGGATATCCACATCGTTAGAGATTTGATTATGGCTCCTAGTTTGCAGTCATCTGTGAACTTTGTTAGCCAAAGACCTTCTGTGTTAGCCTGTACTTCAGAGAAGTAGATACCAAACAGGAGAGGACCCAGGTCTGAACCCTGTGGTACTCCACTTGTCACTGGTCTGAAGTTGGATTTAGAGTCTGCTACTTTCACAGTGTAGGTTTGGCCAGTGAGCCAGTTGGCAACCCATCTTGTGACAGAAAGGTATGTACAACAATGAGAATATTAGCTCTAATGACCGTACTGCAAACAACAGCTTAAAATATATTATACCAGATCCACAATGCAATGCAACAGCATGTGCTACATTATATGTGTTTGCTGTATACCATGGAGGAGAAAAGTAATGCCATAAAACAATTTTATAATACACACCTGTTTGCGATCTACTAAGAACCATTGGCTGCACCTACTTAGCAATTAAGGTTCCACCAAGGAGCAGGGATAATGGTATATCACTGCAAAAGGACAGTGGACAGAGTAAAAGACCAACAACCAAATGCAAAACACTATCAACCTCTGAGGAAGACCATAACAACTGTAGAAAATCCGCAAGTATAAAAAAAAACAAAACAAAAGGAACAGTGAAAGATAGATGATTTATTTAGGATTAAGTGCTTTCATTCCTTCCAGAAACTTCATCAGAATGTAGAATGGATCTTGTTTGAAGTAACTACTGGAAATGACACCCTCACAAGAACAAAAATTATAGAAAATGTTTACCACAGCTACCTGCAGTCTACTAAGCTATGCTATAAAAAGCTTCATGCCACCTACAATTGCAAACACCTGTGATCACTGTGCAGAATTATATGCAAATGCTCTGTACAAACACTTAACAAACTGCATAAACTCTGCTGTTCCTGAATGGAACAAAACCAGGCCTTCCCATAAAAACAAGCCACCATGGAAGACTTCAAGTAGATACAGATTATATAACAAGAGGAAGAAACTGTTGTCCAAAAGCAAGAGGGATATCACTCTAGAGAGGAAGAGTTCCCTCCAAAGCCTAAACAAGAAAATCAGAAATCTTGCAAAGTCTTCTAAAGCAAATAATTAAAATCACATCCCTTGCCAAACACAATCATAAGGCATTCTTTAACTACATCCAAAGTCTAAAAGGGAATGCCCAGCTATGTGCCTAACTGGTTGTAAATGGGATCACTCATACTACACTGGAAGATATTGTCCACCTGCTAGCTGACACATTCAGTGCAAACTTCAGCCCCCTATCCCCACCTACCATATTCCAAAGTATATCTTACACCAGCTCTCTGCCTAGTATCTCTAGAGAACAGGTCATCTCTGCACTCACCAAGGCCAAAAACATGGCCTCATTGGACCATATAATACCCCAGGTTGCTTACTAAACAATCTAAAACAAGAACAAGTGGACCCACTTGGCATTTTCTTTAATCAAAACTTGAAAACTGGCTATGATCCTGCAGAATGGAGAACCACAACAGTAATCCCCCTGCACAAATAGTGAGGCATCAGCTGACCCTGGGAACTACAGACCCATAAGTCTAACCAGCCTCATCTGCAAGGCCATAGAAAGAATTATCATGATTCTTGTCAACAAGAACATAGGTGCCTCCAAACACTGGACATAACTCATTTTGGCCTTGTTAAGGGTAGAACATGCTTATTAAAGCTGGTGGACTTTTTTGAAAATGTCACCAAAGCCATGGACAAAGGTAAGACAGTGCACACAGCCTATCTTGACCTTTTCAAGGCTCTTGACACAATTCCCCACATTGGCATCATTGAGAAACTCTCCTAGATAGGGATTATCCTTTACATTACAGGATAGATATCCAATTGGCTCACCATCAGTACAAATTCTGTCAAAAGTTGTGACTCTACCTCCACCAGTAGACCCCTCACAAGTGGAGTACCACACGGTATGTGCTGAGCCACTTACTATTTGGCATCTATTTCTCAGAAGTCCAGACCAAAGTAGATGGCCTTTGGCGCACCAAGTTCACTGATGATTGCAAACTGGGAGCACACGGTGAGTCCCCCAATAATGTCAACATATCACACGAAGGGCTAACACAAACAAATAATTGGGGCCAAAGCTATGGTCTAAAACTAAATACAAAAAATGCATTATTATTCCCTTTGGCAAAATGATATTCCCTACAAATAACAATATTAACAGCACCACCCTGAGTTCCAACCCAGTGGTGAGAGACTTGGGAACACAAGTTGATATCAATCTGTCCTTTGACCACCAGTTTCCCACAGTGGTAAGGAAATCCTTCTATGTAGCACACCTTATAAGCAAGGGCATACCATCCAGGTCAAGGGATGTTATAACTCCACTATACTCGACCCTCATCAGACCACTAATAGAGTATAATGCACCCTTTTGCATGTACCTCGCCAAACACCTGCAGCAGCTGCAGACACCTCAGAGGTTTCTCTCTAAAAAATACAGGGACTCCAAACCATGACCTACATAGCTCTGTCACCTTATTCTGTATCTTACAAGCTGCCGAGATGTGACTTGTACCTAGCCTATAGGGCAATCTCCAATCTTGCCCCAATGGAAATGCTGCACATACACAAGTGAAATGGCACAACAATCACTCACGCTAGGGATCTCATCCTAGTTTGTGACATTAACAGAACATGCTGGAGAGACAGACACATCACCCAGAGACTGCGGCTTCTCTGGAATAGACTTCCTATTCATGTAACAATGAGCACATCACTGACCATATTCAAACACAACCGAGATAATTGGATGGGAGATCGCAAATTCACCCCTGGGTTGGTACTCATGTACTTCATGGACAGGGGTAGCCAGTGTTAATCATAGACCCGTCATCATAAATTCATTCTGGGAACTACCCAAAAAGAACAAATGGGGATACTCGGTATTAACATGGCCTAGGCATGTAAAGGATCTAGAGCTGCTAGCTTAGTAACCTCCTATGAACCTATGAACCTATTTGGGATGCATGGTTTATATATATTTTTTCAAATTTGATTTGGTTACATACTACATCATAAAGAGCTAGAAAAAAGTTAATTATCAAAAGTCAATTCATATCAGAATATAGAGCGATCATCTTCTATCACTTCTAAATCTAATCTCACATTATTATATAGAAAATCAACAGAAATAATTTTCTAGTCTGATATTTCAAATAAATCTGACAATTGTAGAATATACTTTTTTAAATTCATCCATCAACACTATGGGGGGAGTTCAATAAAGCCTGCATGATTTTTTTTTTTCATGTAGGCATAGTGTCATAATGCATGCATGGGTGCAAGCATTTTCAGATTCAGTAAGCGCTGCTTAGGGACATGCACACAGCGGCAAACAAGGAAACTTCTGTGACATGCAAATGGCCTCTATAAGCAGGTGAATCTCATGCAAATTAGGCAGGTAGAGCATACCAACATGCAGAAAGGCATCTGTTCAGACCACCTATCACTGTCTACAGTGTACGCAGAAAAATTCCATGTACGGAAGTCTAGACAGACAAAAGGGGGTGTAAAAATGTAGAAATGTTGACACAAATCACCTAAAAATGTAATACAAATACACATATGAGCAAAACTATTAGTCTGTATGGCTCACTACAGTGGTGGATTGTTGCTGTTGCTAAGGTGCTAGGACTATGAAGTGTGTAGTTTCTAGGCTGTCAGCATGGATAAGTATGTAAATGAAGTGGGGTTATTGAATAACAGAAAGGAGTAATCGTATCCGCATATCCCCTTTGTGTAGGGTCTTACACCATGTTGATGTTTACACAGGATGTGGCTGACATCAGGGAGGGGTGTCTCCTCACTTCTATACTCTTTTAAGCTTAAGTGTGCATGTTTTCATGGCGCACTGCCTGGCTGAGCATGTTCTCAAAGCCAGATGTATTCAATTAGACATTTTAACCTTTGTATAAGCTATGCTGCACGGCACTGTGTGCTGCATTATGCACTGAAATAGGGCGACTAAATGATGCTAATTATATTATAGGCAGGTGGAATGCATCAGAGTAAGCCAGTCACACATTCTGCACCTACAGCAGAGCTGCATAATGTATGCATACACCCTATATTCTGATTTTCCCCCAATACTCTGGACCATTGGAGTACAGACTTGGGAATTTTAACTGACATAATGTTAGGGTCTGCTGCAGGTCTGCTACATCTGTATGTGTTCGAAGTTGAAGTCAGTGCTACTGGTGCTGGCCCTATTTCAGTCCTCAATGCAGCGCACAGTGCCATGCAGAATAGCTTATACAAAGGTCAAAATGTCTAATTGAATACATCTGGCTTTGAGAACATGCTCAGTCAGGCGGTGCACCGAGCAATTCCTAACAGAACCAAGATGCTATCCTCCAAAAAAAGGAAGCCAATCTGGTTGTCCCCTGCCATAAACAAACTCTACAACAGAAGAAAGAAACTGTTGCAAAAAAGAGTACAATCCCATGATTGGAAGAACTTCCTGGTCAGCCTCAGTAAAAAGCTGAGATCCCTCATAAAATCCTCCAAAGCTAGTTACAAAAACAAAATAACCACCGATTCTAAAGGCAACCACAAAGCATTCTATAGCTATGTCAAGAATCTCAATGACAACACTCAGATCTGCTCTGAGTTACAGCACAATGGCACTAAATATACAGAGCCAGCTGATATTGCCAACATCCTGGCAGACAGGTTCAGTACTAACTTTACCCCCGTCTCACCCCCAAAAGAGCCCATCTCTATACGGGAAGAATACAAATTTCCTGTAACCATGGCTGCACAGGTAAAAACCATACTCTCCAAGCCAAGAACACAGCATCCATGGGACCTGACAACATCCCAGGCTGCATTGTACACAAACTACAGAATGAACTGGCACCCCACCTAAGCAACATGTTCAATCATAGCCTCACCTCAGGCTTTGTTACCACTGAATGTCACACAGTGATAGTTATCCCACGCCACAAAGGGGGAACCACCACAGACCCTGGAAACTACTGCCCCATTATCCTGAAGAGCCTGGTCTGCAAGGCTATGGAAGGTATCATTATGAAACTTATAAACAATGAAATTGGTAATCTCCAAACTCTGGACCCCACCCAGTTCAGGTTTGTAAAAGGCAGATCATGTCTCCTAAACCTGATAGACTTACTTGAAGTGGTCTCCAAAGCCGTTGATGAAGGTAAGGTGGTTTACACAGCCTATCTAGATCTCGCAAAGGCCTTCAACACCACCCCCCACTCTGGAATTATAGATAAACTCACTAAACTAGGTATAAATCCATATGTTACAAGATGGGTTGCCAACTGGCTCACTGACAGAATCCATACTGTGAAAGTAACAGACTCCAAATACAGCTTCAGACCAGTGACAAGTGAAGTACCACAGGATTCCTCTCCAGTTTGGGATCTACTTCTCAGAAGTACAGGCTAATAGAGAAGGTCTTTGGCTAATGAAGATCACAGATGACTGCAAACTAGGAGCCGTAATCTAATCTCCTATTAATGTGGACATACTACAAAAGGGCCTCACTGAGACAGATGCATGGTGTCAAAGCCATGGTATCAAGCTCAATGCCAAAAAGTGCATTGTCATCACTTTTGGTAAAAACTATATACCCATGAACTACCACATAGGTGGTAGTCTACATAACACTGAAAGTGTGATAAGAGACTTTAGGACACAAGTGGACAGTAGTCTCTCCCTTGATAATCACATCACCACAGTAGTCAGGAAATCCTTTTGTGGCACACCTCATCACAAAAGGTTTCTCATCCAGGAAAAAAGGAGGTCATTGTTCCCCTCTACTTGTCACTCATTATACCCATTATAGAGTACAACGCCCCTTTTGGTATATACCTCACAAGACATCTACAACAACTAGAAAGGCCCCAGAAATACCTCAGAAAGAGGATTACCAGCCTCAAACGGATGCCCTACGCAGACCGTCTCAAAAAACTCCAGCTCTACTCCGTCGCATATCGCCAACTCAGAGGTGATCTCTGCCTAACATACAAAGCTATGTTACACCCAGAGCTGTTGGACATGCTCCACTTAAAGAAATCCCAATCCCTCCGAGCTACACGCTCTAGGGACCTAAACCTTGTCACCACAATAAACAGAACATGCTGGAGAGATAGATTCCTGCCCCAGAGACTTCCCATACTCTGGAACAAACTACGTATCTATATCAAACAAAGCTCATCATTAGCACTCTTCTAGAAAAATCTTGATGATTGGATGGGAGATAGGAAATTCACCCCTGGAATCACTTATGTGGCTCTGCTTGACAGGGGCACAGGAAAATAATTTTCTTGGGTTTTGAAAGCCAGGGTACCTTTTTGGCTAGGCTTATATAGGCCCTAGGGCCAATAGCGTAGTACCTACCTATGAACCTATGAACTTATGTAGGTCCCCTAAGGTTAAAGAACACCTGACAGTGAGCCATATCATGCTTTGCCAGCCATGTGGACCTTGGATTGACCATAATCCTGTCGTGAGGCATGGTCGTAATACCATACCTACAAATGTGACGCTCTGCAAGTCCTGCAAAGTTAGAGTCATGCTGCCACACCCTTGGAGTTAACAGCCTGAAACACAGTGTTTGTAGGTATGCCTTGCAATGAAGATGTGGATGCCAATGCATGCACAGAGGACTTGTTCAACTTTGCTGACATTACATTACCCTTGTAAGTATTCAATGCCTGTCAGGCAACCACGGAGCAAACTGGTTGTTGCGTGACATGATGTAGGAACACAGACATTTGCTCCAGTACATAACTGTAAAATATGACATACCTAGGACATGTGGCAGGTGGACACACTTTGGCCAAAGGTGGCCAGTCCTCTACAGTAGACCTCACAGCCTTGTCACACAGATTTTTTATTTGATTACTGGGAAAGTCCGACTGGATACAGGTCCTTTTTCAGAGGAGGCCCAGGGAGAAAAGCTCCAGAAATAAAAGAGAGACACATTATAGAATTTAACAAATTACAAGCCATAAATAGTCAATGAAGACATACATTGGCAATGTTAACAATTGAAGACATAAAAGGGTTTTCAGTAATATACAAATTCAAAACTAGCATATAGTTGGGTAAATACAACATTTTAGAGGAAACCCTTACATAACTTGAAGTACTTGAGTATATACATATAGGGAAGGAGGAAGACAAGATAGATTGGAAATATGATTAATGTAAGAAGTATGGAAGTATGAAGTATGGAGTCAATAAATCAGAAAGGTGTGTATGGGTATGCAGATATGCACCATTACTCTGTGGAAGGGCAGGATGCAGGAGGTGCTGCTTGGTTCAGCAAGCCTGGACATCTATGTCACTGGACATTGCACATTATATTGTGATGCTGCAGCTTTGCTCCTAATCACCATCTGGTCAGTTCCCTAGTTACATACCACCAACCCTGGTACAGAAAGCATTATACAACAAAAGCCAACTGATTGCTCAGGTTGCTAATCAAGGCATCTACCAGGAGGAGAGTATTTGACGCCTACAGGGCCTTTTCCGATGTGGGACAACCATGTGGACAAACAAACAGGCCATATCCTGCTACTCATCATGAGATTTTTAGTAACATTTTGCATGTGAGGACAGAAAAAGTACTGGAGCATAGTATCCCACTACTCAGTGGTTGTGGTGAAACTAGCAGTAGTAGTAGACAAGCACCAGCAGTTCAGGGGACACCCTGGATTTCTGCATTCTTCACAAGATAATTGTGTACTTGCCGTACACACCACTTGAGCTTCCCTTCATCCATTGTCTGTGCTCTGTACAGACCCCTTGGATGACTCTTTTCTTGGAACATGATGGAAATAACTGCAGTACTTACTTGCACAGAGAATAGCTAGCATGCAGTGCCAAGTAATGTCCCCAGATCTCTCAGTCATCTGATATGTATAGCCATGAAAGGAGTTAGCATGGATATAATCAGTAACAATGTCATACACCTACTGATTCTGGATGAAACTCAGTTTGTTTTGCTCAAGGGCAGATCATGCCTACCTACCCTAACTTGTGGACCTCACTGGGATTTACAATATGCAATGGATAATGGGAATATGACTTACTTCACCTACCATGGCCTGACAAGGTATTTGACAATATTTAGGCAGCAGACCTTGATGGTAACTGTGTAGGTTATTTACAGAGTGGTATGTCAGCTGGTGGATAGCCAAGTGTCTGGGAAGATAGCATTGGGTAGACCTACACTACAATGAAGCCAGTCAACAATGGACTTCCCTCAGACATCATTAATAGAGTACCCCTTTTAGCCATTCCCTTCTCTGCAGTCACAGCCAGTGCCAGTGACATGTGACTGACTACATTAGCAGGTGATTGCATATTAGGAGCTGTCACTGAATCTCACACAGAACCAACAGTTATTTAGGATGGCCTGAGACACACATTCAGTTGTTGCCAAAGCCACTGACAAATAGTAAATGCCATGGACCACACAATACTATCCATTTGGGTGTCATCCACCCCTGGTAAATATAGTACTGTCTGCATATCACACACATTTGTACCAATACCCATGGACTTATGGACAGAGAGTAATGTAGCCTTTGACTTTCACTGCTCGGCAAGATGTGGGGATCCATTCAATTTTGTACAACCTATTCAGAAAGGTATGGCATGTAAATCCCAGACTGTCATTGTCATACAGTATTTAGCACTCATCACACCTATCATTGAGTGCAATGGCACCTTTGCTATGTCACATCACAGGCATATCTTAAAACTGTAGCAGCCACACAGGTTCATTGGTAAACCAATACGCATTGCAGATAACATATCTGATGCAATCTGAGTCAAGAGCATATATGTGTAGTATGTCTCCTGCATGCTTTGGCAGGGATGTGTATGGCTGCCATACAGGGGAGGTGTCATATTCCAATGTGTACGTCCTGCTTATCCAACACAGAACTAATACATTTATTACCTGTTCTACACACCTACACCATCACTGTTGTATAAATAGCACATGCTGGAGAGACAGTTATGTAACATAGTCACTAAACTCTATATGTAACAGGGTCCCCATGCATGTGAAGCACACATCTACTGTAACACACATCATGTGCAAGATACACAATGAGATGCAGAACAAGACAATCATAACTGGTGTAGGACAAATGTCTGTAATGGACACAGGAAATTTGGAGATGGGTCATCTCCATCACCGCAGCTTGTAGATGTGTTAGGTCCAGAAATCCTGGTGGCACTTATCAAGGGTATCAGTCCGTATGAGGAATGCATGAGTAGGCTGCATGATGGCATTGCCCTTGTTAGCCTGTTATACACATAGCACCCTATGGCGCCATGCACCTATATTGCTATTCCTTGCTGGGGACACGTCTTTTGTGCTTACATTCCATCCTGTGCTGTGATGTCTATGTGTTTTATTGCCACTGTTTATCCACAGTTGTCCCCTATAGACTCTTGAAACTGAAAAATAAACAGGTCCATGACACAACTTTCATTGTGCAAGTATACAGCCTTTACAACATCATACAACATAAGGTACACAAAATTATGTGGCTTACTCATTACAAATGTCAGCATACAGTATCTGTCAGTGACAAGTACAAGTGGCATGGCAAAGCAACACTGCATTACACAATTACATATTAATTTATATAGTCACCCTGTGCATCAGACACATAGCTTCATTTCATTGCATCAATGACGAGGATGACAGGGATGTGTAATAGGTGTCATCACTTGCACAGGGTGTTGTGTAGGGGTGCAGGAGGCCTTCACTGACCCAACAGGTTGAAAGCATGTGTGTGAGGAAGGAAGGGAAGTAGGTAAGATGGACCATGAAAATGTGCCATGTATGTCTGTAGGTGACCTGATATTCACAGTGGTGTGTGAGTGTGTGCGTGAACACAGTCAAGCTCAGTGCTAACCCTACATGTATGTTGGAGAGCTGTGAACCATGCATGGTAGAGCTGACAGTTCACCATCTTCACTCCCAAAGATGGGAATTGGCTCTGCCAGGAGTTGCAGTGACACCTCCATGGCCAAGGTCAGAAGTGGTGCTAGTAACTGATGGTGACTGCTGTCTGCTGGGAACATGTCCCCCGCTGAAATGCCCAGGACCATGAGCCCATGGCCTGTCATGTCTTGGTGTGGACAGCACACTCCTCTCTGGAATGCTGGATGTACTGCCACTATGGGAGCATGGTTGAGCATGGCCATGTGGACTCTCAGCAGATGTAGTTGCTGACCTACATCCACGGGTCCAACACTTGACTTCAACCAGATGATCCATCACAGACAATGTGCTTTCCAAGTCAGATATTCAGCAATATGTCTTAGACCACCTTCTTTGCATAGCATCAGTAAACTGATACAGGGTATCACCAATGCAATGGATGCAGTCATGGATGTCAGATTGTGCTGCATCCATACCCCTGAGCATTCATCTGGAGTTCCTTTTGGAACATGCCTGTGCCTCCATGATGGCCTGAAACATAAGCTGAGTGACCCATGATGAGACCACTGTGACAAGTGGTGGAAGGACAGCAGGCACACTATGAGTACACCTCTCAATCCGCCTATGTGGAACCTCACCAGCTCTCTGGCTATGGCCAGTGTCTACATGCACTGGAACCATAGTTGCAACATTTTCCTGTTGAATATCCCTGCCCTCTGTCCAATATCTGTGGCCTCCAGGGACTGGGTATGTGTAGGCATACTGATTGTGTGGGGTGATAATGAGGGCAGAAGAGGGATGTAAATCTCTGGGACAGATTCAGCCTCTGAACCCCCCCCCCTCACCTTCCACCTGTGCCTCACTTTGGCCACCACCATCATCAGAGTCTGAAGAGACACTGACATCAGGTTGTATAGGGGACAGAGACCAACATCCCTAGTCACCTGTGTTAAGAAAGGGAAAAGCAGTACATTAATACCTGCACTATTATCCTCTGCAGTACTATGATGCAATATATGTAAAGCTGTAAACACTGTTTTCACTGTTACAGACCTGTTTAATCCCTACCCTCATATAGTAAGACATGAGGACCTTACTTTTCCCACAATCATCTGTAGTTACCTGTAAATAAAAGCTCTTTGCACTGCAATCTCATCAGCAACATTGAGGTACATTGCTGAAATTTGTGAAGACTCTGCACGGTTGACACATATGGCAACCTGATAGATGTGACAGTATTATCAGGATAGTACAGTTTTGTCACACATACAAGGCATAGGTATGATACTCAAGTGTGTACAATCAGAAAATATCTGTGCAGTTGGCAATCATGCAGACAGTGCAGCAATCCACCATCAGGCCTGTGATGGCATTTTACAAAATAAATTGCAGTAAATCTACATTTTATTTATTTATTTGCATATTTAGAACATTCCATGATAGAAGTGTTTAACCAGGAGTCCGTTTTCAATGGAGTCCTGGGGAGAAGAAAACACAGGGAGAAATAATAGACATAGGATATACATATACATTACAAATATAAGTATATAGAAAAAAGAAATATATACACATTAGGATATATATATATAAAGATAAAAATAGTAAAATCGTGCAGAAAAAAAGCTGAAACAAGGCAGTAAAAAAACAAAACAAAAAGAAAACAAAAAAAAAAAAAAAAAAGTATTAGTATAGTCAAAGTATAGTCTCAGTAGTCAACAGAGAAAGAGTTGAAATACTGAAATACTAGGTTATGAAGGTGAGAGCAAGAGCATAGAGAAGAAGATAGATAATGAAGTGATTGGATTTTTTTTTGAAGGATGGGAGGCTTGTGGGCTAATGCGAAGAGAGGGAGGAAGGAGTTGTAGAGAGAGAGCTAGAGAGGAGGAGAGGTTGTCCAGGAGGAGGGTGGGGGGGTCTGTATTTTGAGGTGAGGTTTGTTTTTTGATCTTAGCTGTCTTTGTTGTGGTGCCATATTTAAAGGTAAGAGAGAGAGAGGGCAGAGGATGGCTGAAAAATCAGTTTGTGAGCATATGTGAGTTGCTGTAAAAACAGTGTTGTGCTTACCCAGAGCAGCACCACAACCTTGTCTGATTATTGAGGGACCTGGGTAAAGTTGAGGGAGAACTAATGTAAACACCACCACAATGTTGTTGCCCTATAAGAGGGTAATATGTCCATATATCTCATATTTGCAATGGTTTCTTAATTGATATGTTGGTCACAATCTGAGCATAAGATTCAAACTGCAGTTTAACTCCTCCACCCCCAAGAACAAACAGCTGACACCCATGTAAATGTATCTACACCCTGACACATTGAGTGCTACAGTATTCCAATGGTGTTCAAACAAAGCCGACCTGGGTGCTCCTCTGCCATGGAAACTGTGGTACCCACATCCACAGTATGTGGTGTGATGCATGTCTGCGAGCTGTCATGTGTTCCTAGGTTTGCCAGGAATTCCTCTGTGGCTGAGAGTGGTTGTTCTGCTGCAGGCCCTCCAAAGGTGATGCCACAATCACTGGCCACATCTGCTGGTCTTCTGCATGCAGCATTAATCATATCCATGGCACAGTGTTGAACCTGTTCATATGTCCTGTTTAGATGACCTATGGCATTAACATCATGGACAAGGTCATCCCACAATGCTGCCCGCTGTTCCCTGTTGTGCCTCCCCATGGACAGTTGGAGTTCATGATGTTGATGGAGGCCTTCCAGGATGATATTCTCAGCATCCATAAAAGGGGCACATTACCTGGCATACATGTTTCCTGAAAGACAGCAAAATGGGAAAACACCTCCTCTGGAAAAAAGCCTTCATCATTCCCTTACATAAAGGCAACAACACCAAAATCTCTAACTTTCACCCGATAGCCATCCTGTCCCCATCGCAAAAATACTTGAAAAGTGTATTTATCTACAACTCTTACCTTACCTCTTAGACAATCATCTCCTTACCCCAACACAACATGGTTTCGGACCCAGTCACAGTACCACCACTGCCCTCCTATCATTCCTTGAGAACATCAACCACGCCTGTGACTCAGGAAACATTGTATCTTCCCTTTTCTTAGACTTATCTGAGGCTTTTGGCACCATATCCCATACTCTTCTACTGTCTAAGCTCTTGCACCTTAATATTTCTTCCACAACTCTCAATTGGTTTTCTAGTTACCTCTCAAGTAGCTAACAGGCCGTTAAATGGAATAACTGTACCTCCTCCTACCAAGACACCCTCATTGGTGTCCCCCAAGGCTCCATAGTAGGCCCTTTACTCTTCAATATCTTCATAAATGACTTCCTTCCATCTTTGCATCACAAATGCTAAACATGTCCAATACACTGATGACTCTATGATCATTTTCTCTGCCAAATCTCTTCCCACACTCATGCAAGAAACTCAAGCTGCCTTTAACAACACTGAGGATTGGATCCTAAACAATCACCTAGCTCTCAATGCATCCAAAACCAAAATCATGCTATTCACTCTATCTAAAAATGCCAAAATAGACAAAAACTCCTTCTCTATAATAAGCAATAATAAGACTCAGATCGAAATAGTCCCCATACCAAGCTTCTAGGAGTCCTTATTGATGAACAACTAAAGTTTGACATTCACCTTCAAACTAACATTAAGAAAACTCACCAGAAACTTGGTATGCTTTACTGCCACAATCACTATCTAACCTCCTCAACAAAACTTACCCTCTCTACTACTTACCTCCTCCCCTCTCATAGGTTTATATGTTCATAGGTTGGTACTAGGCTATCAGCCCTAGGGCCTATACAAGCCTAGCCATAACAATTCCCTGGCTATTTCTTCCCACACTATTTACTTCCCTGGACCACTGTCTAGCAGGGTGACTGATGTGATCCCTGGGGTGAATTTCCTTTCTCCCATCCAATCGTGAAGGTTCCTTATGAAGAGGGCCAAAGAGGTGCTCTGCTTGACATGTATGGGCAGTCTATTCCAGAGTCTGGGGAGTCTCTGGTTCAGGAACCTATCCATCCAGCATGTTTTGTTTATTGTGATGACAAGGTTTAGATCCCTGGAGCATGTGGCTCTGAGGGATTGGGATTTCTTTAAGTGTAGCATGTCCAACAGCTCTGGATTTGACATAGCCTTGTATGTTAAGCAGAGATCGACTCTGAGTAGATGATATGCGACAGAGTATAGCTGGAGTTTTTTAAGGCGGTCAGCATAGGGCATCTGCTTTAGGCCTGTGATTCTTTTAGTGAGGTATTTATGTGGCCTTTCCAGTTGTTGCAGATGTCTTGAGAGGTACATACCAAATGGGGTGTTGTATTCTATAATAGGTCTAATGAGGGATGAGTACAGTGGGACAATGACCTCCTTTTTTCTGGATGAAAAGCCCTTAGTGATGAGGTGTGCCACATAGAAGGATTTCCTGACTGTTGTGGCAATGTGGTTATTGAAGGTGAGACCACTATCCACCTGTGTCCCTAGGTCTCTTGTGTTTTTCATAGTTAAGTGTATTGGGTGATTCATGGATGTGGTACATTTTTTTCCTAAAAAGGAGATAACAATACATTACTTTTTTTGGCATTGAGCTTGAGCCCATGGCACTGGCACCAAGCATCTGTTGCCCTTTTTTATTTGTAGTATCATCATCATTTGGGGATTCAGTATGGCTCCCAGTTTGCATCTGAGAACTTTGTTAGTCAGAAGAACTAGTGTGTGTTGGCCTGTACTTCAGAGAAGTTGATGCCAAACAAGAGCGGTCCCAGGACTGAACTCTGAGGTAGTCCACTTGTCACTTGTCTGGAGCTGGATTTGGAGTCAGCTACTTTTACAATGTGGGTTCTGTCAGTATGTAGCTCCCATTCTTACCAACCCTCAAGCCACCCTTAAATCTAAACTGTCATTCTGCTACAATAAAATCTCAAAGTTTGCTACAAGCGCCAAATGATCCTCCAACCACTGTGACTCCTTATACTCCCTAAAGTGGTGAGAGCTTCCCAACTTCTTCTCTTACATTCAACACTTCACTGTCCATAAACTCATTTTCAAACCTTCTAAATGCCCATCTCTCTCTTCCCCTCTTACCTTGCACCTTCCTGACCGATCTCCCAGGTCTAACAATCAGAACCTACTTGAAGTGTATAAGCCATTGTGCACTCCCGGCCAATTGCTCTTATCTTTTTCCCTTGCACAGAAATGGAATTCAATTCAACCCCATATTCAAACTACCCAGAACCTCTCAACTTTTAAGATCTTACTCCACTCTTATCTCTCTTCTAAATGGGAGTGTTCCTGTTCCCTCCCTTCCTAACTTCTATACTATACTTGCATTCCCACTTTAATATCCCAATACTATAGGCTAGCTGCTATACAGTAGTTCTGTTACTTAGCAGTCCAAAAGTGTATAACCTTGACATGCCACACAGTCATGTTATTTTCTGACATGTAAAATTGCATGTAATAACTTCTGCTGATTATTTTCATAATTATCCTGTATTAATATTGATCTATGCTGCTATTATTTATGTATGTTTGTAATAACTCCTGCTGATTGTTATTTTCGTAATTACCCTGTATTAATATTGCTGTGATTTATGCTGCTATTATTTCTGTATGTTTGTAATAACTTCTGCTGATTGTTATTTTTGTAATTACCCTGTATTAATATTGCTGTGATTTATGCTGCTATTATTTCTGTATGTTTGTAATAACTTCTGCTGATTGTTATTTTCGTAATTACCCTGTATTAATATTGCTGTGATTTATGCTGCTATTATTTCTGTATGTTTGTAATAACTTCTGCTGATTGTTATTTTCGTAATTACCCTGTATTAATATTGCTGTGATTTATGCTGCTATTATTTCTGTATGTTTGTAATAACTTCTGCTGATTGTTATTTTCGTAATTACCCTGTATTAATATTGCTGTGATTTATGCTGCTATTATTTCTGTATGTTTGTAATAACTTCTGCTGATTGTTATTTTTGTAATTACCCTGTATTAATATTGCTGTGATTTATGCTGCTATTATTTCTGTACGCATGTACATCGAGCATTTCTTTCTGGGCCTACATTGAAAAAGGGCTCATTCTGGCCCAATGGACTTTCCCAGTTAACAAACTGCAAATAAAATAAATACAATAAACCCATGTCAGAGTTACATATGTGGAAGTATACTATGTAGTGATACAGCAAAAATCAGAATGGCTGGCATTATCCACTGCTTGATCACACATGTCATATTCCACAGTGTGCAAACATACTAAGCTTGTGGATACAATTTGGATACTAGTGATAGTCAGGTATTCCTGTATGTGCCATGGCAGATACTGCTTTATTATCCCACACCCAACACAGGAGTCCATTGTACTGTGTCCCCTCTGGGCAACCCCCCAGTAATATGTCAAAACAACAGTGCCAAAAAATAGCAGTGTGATATTCCAACCACTATACAGGGCACTGCCATGAGACCAGTGTGCACATTGACAAAAAAAAAAACATCCTTGATGTACTGTATGTCTTCTGCAGCTGTAACAAATCTGGAGATCAAGGACATGTTATCTTTGCAGTTCTAAGAAAGGCTTAATTTTGTAATCCCCATTCACCCTATGTATATTCACACATACGCATCATGTTGTAAACAAAAAGGTTACATACCTGATGGCATACAATACTCCTCTGCTGATATGTGCAGATACATAACATTTTTGACAATGCTTTTACTGTACAAAGAAAGTCTCATACAGACTGATTTCCCTAGCCAGCTGTTTGCCTTTTTAACATGATTCTCATTACCAGGTGATTGGCTCTTAACCAATCTGTAGTTTTGAAATGCTAATTTCAGCCAACACAACTGATTTGCAGTATAATCAACCAATGACATGCATCCGCTGAACATGATATAAGGTCTTCATGTAGTTTAGAAGCCCTTTCTGATATGTTGTGCCAGACATTCCCAGGGTCAAGATACATTGTCATTGCAGAGGGTATATCTGTAGCAGCTACGTTTATATACATATGTGTGTGCTATATAGGCTGCAGCTGATGCTGCAGGCAATGGGCATAGGCAGAGAATGGAAGACAAGAAGCTGTAACACTAACTGTGGGATCTGAGTCAGCCTTGTTGTACAGGCAGGGTCAGAGTGAAGGTAACCATTACACTGCATATTAAGGCATGTGTTTAAGGTAAGTATGTTAGGCAATGGTATGACTAACAGAGTACTAGGCAACATGTTTGTTGTGTCTTTGAGCTACAGAGGGGGTAAATATACCATTATGTCAATCATTTGGGTAACTCTCAGGCCATGTGTTACATTATGGAAGTCATTTGGAACATGCATGCTTGCAGTCCTTGTTACTAGCAGGACCTCCATATGTGTATGTTTGTTGTGCAGTTGTGCTAATCTGTAAAAGCATTATTAAATGATTGTGTGCTGCACTCAGATATTAGTGGGCCTCATTTGCATTTCCTAAGTTAGAATCCTCTATGAATGCATATTAATGCATGAGCTGACACTTTATGCACTTAAAGTGTTGCTATAGGGATATGTCAAGTGTGTTCCAATTTGCAAGGCTGTGACTTCCATCATTGAAAAGTAGACATTTTATTTGAAATGCATTGTGTGGATAAAGAGTGGATAACTCAGTCATTCAGTGATGGCTTCACAATAATGTAATTTAAATGCAACACACCACTGGATTTGAACCCAGGACTATGTGTGGCAAAAGTTACTGTTTGCAAAGCATTTAACTGACTAAGCTACTGTGTCACTGTTACAGCATGTGTCTTTGTGAAAGTATACATTCACACATACAGTCTGTGACATACCTCTATTAAACCCATTATATCCATTATTATGTGCCTGGCTTTATAGGGATGTACTTCTCCACCAGAGTCCCAGTTGAACATGTATTTTGACATTAATGTTGTAGGAGGTGTTCTTGTAAATGTTGCTGTTAAATGTGTAGATTTAACTGGTATTAAAGACCTCAGTTGCATCCATTAGTGTTTTTCTTGCATTGTAGTGGTGTACTCCTATACCAGACAGGAAATTACACTCCCGATTTTTCCATTACCTGTTCAGCAAGTTTGAATGATGGGGCACAATTCTCAGCTGTGCTTACACAAACTTAATTACTGTAACTTGCAATTACTATGTCTTGGTTAAACTACATGTTCTAATTAATAGCTGTGTGGTGTGGCAGGTTAATGCAGTAGTTTTGCAGGTGCAATGGTCTCAGGTTTGAAATAGGAGATAGGTGTTTATTTTCTATAGTTTTATTATCATTTAAAACACATGCATCAATCTAGCTCCATTTAGCTGAGCTTAGCAGATGCTGCAATACCTGCTGCATCGCTCATTATTGCACATAAAATATTTAAAGAACAGAAAAAAGGAGAGATAGAACAGAGGTGAAATGGGGAGCAAGGTGAGGAAAAAACATAGTGAAAGGCATGTAGGTATGTGCAGGAAGGGTGTAGAGAAGAACCACAGCTATCCATTTCTTGTACAGCAACAACTGTGCACTTTGACAGAATCTGTAGATGAATTTGGACTATCACCCCCAGAAGGGGGGTAAGGACAACAAAACCACATTGTCAAGCCAGTTGGACCAAATTACGTGTGTCCACTGGACACGTGTGTGAAATGGAGAGCTACATATGGGACAATATATATGTATTTTTTTTTTTGGGACAGGTGTCCATTTTTTTTTTCTTTAAGATGAGCGTGGTATGTTGGGAAAGGGAGATAGGTACATGTGGGAAAGATAAGGTAGGAAGGTTAGGAAGCTTTTCCAGACAGACAAGAGAGACGTGACAGCAGACAAGGGTGGTGTGTGGTACAAGAGGGGGGTGAACACCTTGTATGGGGAGGGTGTTGTTGAACCCCAATTTAAAATACATTCACAAGGTACTAGCACGACTCAAGTCTCCACCCATGGGAATGTCAACACTGCTCCTTCATTGCCCCATGGGTGGCAATGGGGGAGGCTGGGATCTGGGAGGAGCCTGCCCCACCAGGGTGGCCAGCATGATCTCCATCTGGCACAGGCACCATCCAAAACCACAGAACACAATCCTGCGCACCAAAACTGGCAGTTCATTGCAGATGAAAACACCCCCCTCCATGACTGCTCCCAGAGGGGAGACAAGCCCCATTTTGAGGGGCAGAACCACCTGATGCCACAGGTAGTTCAGGGGCAGCAGAGAAGGCACCACCAGGCTGGGTCCCAGATGTGCTGGGCTCAGGAACCAAGGTAGGTGGATCGATTTGAACTGGCCTACCTTGTCGCTCTGTATTTAATTAGATATAAAGAGAAGTTAAGGTTAGTAATAAAACCAATGTCAGCATTAACATAATGGAAAATAATATTAATTAATCCAAATACATATTAAGGTATATTACATGGAGCACAACATTAAATAACATAACAGTAAGTATGGTAACAGCAAACAAGAATGAAATAACCCATAACACCAACAAAACTGTTAAATAGAATATATTACTATTAAATCATAATAATAAATAACATTAATAAATTAAAGAAGATAAGGGGTGGGGGGAGAGAAAAAACATACCTTTAGTGAAGTAGCAGATGATATTAATACACAGACTGCAAATACATACTTCTACAGGTGTGTAGCATCAGTTGTAACTACATTGACTAAAATTCTTCTATAGGTAATGTAGCACGTACATACCTCTAAAGCTGTTAGCATGGGACATTATGGGCCAAGCACTAACAAATGTAGGTACACAACTACACCGAACTGTTTCACAGGATGTGCATGTACATAACTAACAAAGTGTTCTGTAAATGGATTTGTAAATATAATGCATTCCTGATAATTATTTATCTGCTAATCATCAACCGGACAGATTGGGCAGCTGCCATTACATTATGAAAAATCATGATACTTGAGAAGTGTGTCTGTGTGCATCTAGCAGACTAGACAACCATCATGTCTTACTTTGCAGGCATGTGAGTAAAACCCAAAAGCTGTGATTGCAGGAGATATGTGCACATTATGTAACAACTGACTGCAGTGACATTTGAACAAACACACAATAAATGCAGTACTACTGCAGTTATTTCAACATAATCTTATGAAACCACAATCCTGCTTTAAACTTTATTGTTATTACTCCATAGAATCTGTGAAGTACACACGTGATATATGCCCAGAATGTGGGCTACCTTACCCATATGCCTTGTTCCTGGAGTGGGAGGAATAGAGAGCATTATGTGAATGAAAGTGGGCTGCAGACAGCCCTGAATCATACTGTTGGGCTGTGCAATACATTTATCAGGCAATTACATTTGCATTCTTTACTTATTTCAGTTTTACAGGTGACTGCAGCAAAATTAGAACAGACATGCAAGGAATACAGCACTACTGGACTTATTTCAACATAATCTTATGAAACCACAATCTTGCTTTACACATTATTGTTATTTCTCCTTAGAATCTGTGAAGCACACACATGATATCTTCATAGAATGTGGACTACCTTACCCATGCACCTTGTTCATGGAGTGGGAGGAATAGAGAGTATTATGTGAATGAAAGTGGGCTGCAGACAGCCCTGACTTGCACTGTGGGTTGTGCAATACATTTATCAGGCAATTAATTTTGCATTTTTATTTATTTCAGTTTTACAGTTGACTGCAGCAACATTAGAAAAGATGCAGTGACTACAGACCCGCTACACTTATTACAACACATTAGTTATCAAACCACAATCCTACTTTACACCTTATTGCTTATTGTTATTGGTATTGTTTATTCATCATTCCACTGCAGTTATCAGAAAATATCTGTACTTATGACACTAATAGAGCATCCTGGCCAGATACCTGACATGATACTGGACATTGCAAATCCATTCAGCTGCAGCTGTTGGAAGAGAAGCACAACATTATGCATACCAGTTTTGAAAAGATTCAGCTTGTATTTTATTAAAGTAGTGACAAATATACTTACATATCTGTGGGGCATGCCCATCCTTCACCCCTTGGACCCAGGTGTCCAAGTTTCCCCTCTTCCTTTATTTCAGGTAATCATAGTGGTGATGACACTGCTTACCAGTGTGGGGGATACCAGTAGCACTAGTAAGATCCCTTGCCAACTGATCCCAGGCTTTAGCTTTACATTCTGAGCCTTGGTAATCATCTACAACTGCCAGGGTTTGTAGGTTTGGAACAGGAGTCCAACAAGCACTCTGGACTCCTGCACACCCCACCTCTGCTCCTGAAAGCCCACGCCTCACCAACACTACAATGCATACCAACAGGTTATTAAGACTCCAGTGAATACTGCAGAATTCCTGCCTATTGCTTTTAGTATAGGCTGTTTTCCCACCCTTACATGTTATACTGCAACATTCAAAAAAGCTGTGCATTGCTGAGCATCATGGAAACCCACTTAGCATTGCAGAAACTTGCACAACTGTATTTTAGTGAAGCTTAGCAATGTGAAAACAGGAGTGGCTGTTAACAATGTTTAAGCAGTGCTTAGCACCATGCAGCATTTTCAAATGTAACAAATATGTTTTTACATTAAACGACGCTTTAGGTCAGCTGACACATTTCCACAGCACTTGAACCCAGGACCTGCACCACTCTATGGCATGACTCTACCTATTCAGCTACATGGATACCATGTAAACAAGTATACCTTCACACATACTGCTAAGCTACCTGTTAGTATTGCTAAGCACCAGGTCACGCTGTGCAAACGGCCATTCATAATATAAAAACACGGTAGATAACAACACATAATTGAATATATCCGGTTTCTAGTTTTAGATGTCTGGCAAATGTCACCTGTGCATGTGTAAGTGCAGCTTGGCATTGCTGTGTTCTGCTCTGTGCCATGCAAGTGAGAAAAGAAAGCAAAATACATAATTAATTACATCTGGTTTCTATTTTTAGATGTCTGGCAGGTGGCAGGTGTGTACGTGTAAGCACAGCTTGGCATTGCTGCTCTCCATGCTGTCCTGCACAAACAGGCATTAAAACCATGGCTGTGTGCACTTGCACATTCTGTGTAGGCTCTACACTGAACCTACATGGATTTTATTGAATCCTGGGGTCTGTTTTTGCTTAACTACCCAGAGTAAATGGCAAATTGCCTATTTGATTATTCAAATAATATACCATTATCAGATTCCATTTCTCCTTATTCAAAATACTCTCATCTGTTATCCTATCTAAATTATCCCATGTCCTCTAACTTCTGAATTCTACTCCTGTTGTTGAAAACATATCTATATCTATCCAGATATCTAAATGTTGTTGTCTCCCCTGATCCAAGTCAATAAATGCATCAAATTAGACTTAACAACCAGTTTATTTATATTTTGTTGATTAAGTTAATACCAATAGGCTACTAATCTCTTTTCAGGAGAGATTTAAGGTGGTATTTATACCAGAAATATTTATGGAAGAACTATTTTTACAAGGCAGAATTGACTCGAACATATTCACATATCTAAGTAATAAAAAAGAAACACTATACCCAACTTCTTTGGTGTTCTAAGATTCACAAAGGAGGAGAAAACCTAAAGTACAGACCCATAGTGGCAGCACATGGCTCAAACATTCACCCTTTAGCAGCCTACATTGATAAAAAATTTAAACCATGGCTTGAGGAATGATCCCCTTTACTGACGGACTCATGGGACTTTCTTAGACTTACTCACAAACTTTGGTCAAGAATGTAGACTTTCTCACCATAAATGTTATATAGCTTTTTACCTGCATACACAACAGCAAGGGCATTAAACTACTTTATAACAGTTTAACAAACATTCTTTCTTGATGAACACTAAGGTAGAACTATTTAAAGATTTGATACTGATTGTGCTGGAAAATAACTTTATTCACTTTAAGGGTGAGTTTTTTAAACAAATCAGTGGAGTTGTCATGTGAGTGGTCTGTGCCTTTTCATATGCCAGCTTGGTATTACTCTCATGGGAGAAGGCACGTGTTTGCATCAGAAATTTTCAAATTCTGTAAAAGATATCTATAGTACTTGGATGACATTTTTGTTTTGTGGGAGGGTCCCTTGGAATTCATTCCAGAATTTGTTAAACAACTCAATACATCCACTTCCTTTCTAAAATTCACTTGGAATTTTAACAAAGTATTAAATATTGTGAAATTTTAATTTCATCTGGAACTGATGGGTTCACATCTAAGATCTACAGAAAACCAGCTTTCAGTAATTCATATTTGCACTACAATAGCTACCACCTAAGAGGCACTGGAAGAAGAATTCACTGTTCTAAAGAATATTTTCACTCAAAGGGGCTAGCCAATGGGTTTTGTAAACACTATTAGCATGGAAATATTAAATGACTGGGCAAAAAATACAAACCCCTACTAGAAATAAATTCACATTTAGAAAAAAAAACGTGGTAGCTAAGAAGCACTCCACTGAAAAGAACAACCATGGTAACAAAAGGGTGCTGATCATAGAATATAACAAAGCAGATCCCTATGTTAAAAACATTATCAGTAGGAACTGGTAGATTATTAGTTCTAACACCACCCTGATGGACATTTTGGTTTCTGAACCAATATTTGTGTACAAGACAGCACACAATTTAAAGCAAAGTTTTGAGAACTATGTGCCAATAGATGGGTCTATTTTATATATTCGAACGCTTAAATGTTCGAATCACTAAAGATCGAACTTTAGTGATCAAACATTTAAATGTTTGAATATTATTAAAAAATTAAAAAAAAAAAAAAACTAAACAAAAAAAAAAGTAAAACTAAAGGGTGTTAGCAGGGGGAAAGCCTCCCTGCACCCCACACCCCCGCTACTTAAATATACCAACTCCAACATCAGACTACAGTGTAGGAAATGGGAAATGTTCTATTTCCGCACTGTAGCACACTGATGTGCAATCTCAGAGTTGGTATGTTTAAGTAGCGGGGGGTGTGGGGGCACAGCCCCCCTAGGTGGGGGATCTTAAACCCTTTACTTTTACTTTTTTGTTTTAAATATTAATTTTTAATATATTTGAACATTTAAAAGTTTGATAAGTAAAGTTTGATCTTTAGTGATTCGAACGTTTAAGCATTCAAATATATAAAATAGACCCCCAATAGACATGGGAATAGAATAGGCACCACTCCATGTGGATTTTGTAAATCATGTCTCTACATTACCATGCAGAAAGAAATTACTGTTGTCAATGGGCTTAACAGCAAAATTAGGTTTAGTCTATCTGGCAAGTCTTCCTCAGGATGCCACAGTTTTTACACAGGCAAAACTGAGCAATCTTTTCACAAAAAAATGCAGGAACATCTTTATGACATTGACAAAGAGAACACAAAAATTGCTTTATAGTGGCACAAGGTGGTTTGAACAGGTCATTGTATGTATACATTTGGAATACTGGAAAAAAATTCCAGGGACTCCAGAGGTAGAGACTAGGGTAACTTTATAGAATTTAAAGAATTAAAATGTCAATTATAATTAAACACAACTGATCCACATGGCTTGAATGACATGACTTCAACTCACTCAGTATTAAAAATTAAAATGTCAAATTATTAGAAACACTCAGTACTCCATTCATTAGTAGACATTTATTAACAAACTACTTAGAAAATTTTTAAATGTTTTAAATTATGTAACCTTTCAATGTTGTACTATTATTTATTATTTTTTATGCTGCAGACATTTTGTTCACATTATTTTAGGGACATGCCACAGAATGATTTCTATCTCTGTATTGAAAGAGGTATATGATTTAAAGTGTATTTTCTTTATTTACATTAACTCCTATATAAGGCAATAACAATGGGCAATCATTTGAGGTTCAGATATGTTTGTGGACAGACTTTGGTTTTGTTCACTTTCTCTTATTGTTCATTTGTTTATGTATATTTTACACTGTACCTTTAAGGAGGCCTTGAAAATCTGGGGGAGAGGGTTTAAGTTTCACACCGGGCCGTATCCATCTCTGTAGCAGGTCTCCAAGGTGAACAGCCTCTGGCATGTTAGAACAATGTAGGTAAGGGAAGTTGGCAAGCCAGATCCATAACTTCAGGATAAGGATTAGCTGTAAGGGCTGGGTCAGTCAGGCTCATGTGTGAAGCAGGGCTGGGCACGTGCCACAGCTAGACACATTGGAGACATTCCAAAGACGTGTCTGGAGAGTTTCTTCCCAAGCCTCCACTGAAAATAGGCTCTGTCCTTGTCAGACTTTCCCAGTCAACAAATGTTAAATAAATAAATACATAAATAAATAAAATACAAGGAAGTGATGTATGCAGCTCTTTTAGATTCTAATGAAGTTCCTGATAGGAATGAAAGTGCTTAATCTTGAATAAAGCATCTGGTTTTCACTGCTCAGTTTAGCTTTTTTTCATAATTAGTGGATTTATCTGCAGTCATTTTGGTCTCTCTTAGAGGTTGATAACATTTTGCATTCGGACAATGGTATATAAACCATAAGGGGTTCAACTCCATCAACTGACAGGTGGTCTGCATAGCAAGGCTTGTAATATATAATGTATCTGCAGACCACACAGGCAGTATCAACAATTCCCACATTGGCAATATGTGCAATTTATATCAGTGGTTTACTGCAACATTAGATATGCCTTGGACCCAAGGCTAATGGCACCATTTGGAAACTTACAGATTATGACAGAGAATTCATATAACACTGTCTTGTCAGAGATACAAATTATTGTTGAATGAGTATTTGGAGTGCAAAACAAAGTACCCACAAATTATCACATAGATAGCAACCCACTGAGTATGGAAAAAGTAATCACAGACCTAGGGACCCAAGTCGACAGCGACCTCTCATTTGACGCCCACGTTGCCAAAGTGGTTAGAAAAACATTCTACCTTGCACACCTTATCATGAAGGGATTCACATCCAGATCCAAGGATGTCATTGTACCCCTATACTCCTCCCTCATCAGACCCATGATTGAGTACAATGCCCCCATTTGGTATGTACCTCACCAGGCATTTGCAACAGCTGGAGAGACCACAAAAGTACCTCACCAAGAGGATCAAGGGTCTCCAACATATGTCTTATTCTGCCAGACTAAAGAAACCCCAGCTCTATTCAGTAGCATACCGCCTGCTCAGAGGTGATCTCTGCCTGACGTACAAGGCCATGTCCAATCAGGAACATGCTCCACCTCAAAAAATCCAAATCCATCAGGACCACGAGAACTAAAGACTTAAACCTCGGCAAAAGTATGAATAGGACATGCTGGAGGGATAGATTCATAACCCAGAGGCTTCCCATGCTTTGGAACAAGATCCCAGTTCATGTTAGGCAGAGCCCCTCACTGACTCTCTTCAAGAGAAATCTTGATGAGTGGATGGGAGATTGTAAGTTTACACCAGGGGTCACATCTGTGTCACTACTAGACAGGGGCACAGTAAACTAATTCTATTATATAAGGGGACCTTCATTGTGTCACTACTAGACAGAGGCGCAGTATTCTAAATCTATTCTGTGCATTTTTGTACCATTTCATGGGGTGGCAAAAGCCACATCACTATGGCTAGGCTTACAAATGCCCCAGGGCAGATAGCCTAGTACTAAACTATGAAACTATGAAACTATGAAAAGTCCAAGTTCTGCTGTCTTGCTATCTTTGAGGGTGTGATGTATAAGCCTGGAATATGCAGTACAATCTTTGCTATGTGTGCAGCATTATACACCACTGGCACAGAAGCAAATATAGCAGGAGAGGGACACCATTGGGAGAAAGCTGTGGTATCAGCAGTGGACAAGCTGCCTGATAGGAAAACTGTGGAGTTCCCAGCCACAAGAAATGACTATGCAAGATAGAGGCAGTTGCAGTACTCCATGGCACTGGCTATGAGGCAGAATCTGGTTCTTAATTATGGTGTGTGTGTGTGTGGGGGGGGGTACAGGTGTGTTAGTGTGGAGAACCAAGGGTCAGGGAAGAGGTGGTGTCTGCTGTGTCTTGTGACTGGTGGCAGTGGGTGGTGCTGATAGTTGTGTAGGTGTGCATGAAAAAAGCTCCAGCAGATGAAGCAGTACTATACTGAATACTGATGAAAAGTTCTGAGGCACCCACAGGAAATTTAGTCACTGACAATGTCCCTGTCCATGGTGGCAAATTTTCCTGGGAAATCCATCGCCCAGAGTACACACAAATGACAGAGTGATCCATACGTGCAAACAATGAAATATGCTGTTTGTGTCTTTGTCAACAACAACATCTTGTAATGCCCTCAACACTGGATTGTATTATGGAGTTTTTGGGACTATACGTCCTTAAGCCTCCTCCCATGAAGGACTTCTTCAATGTAGGCAGATCTGGACCAGCCCCAGGAAGAACATTGCAGTGATCACTGGCCACACAATGACATCTGCAACATAAACATTCCTTATGCCACCTGGTCATTAAGTTTCTCATTTGACCCTGGCACTCCCACATGATATCATGCATCCCAAATACTATGCCAATCAGCTCAGCTATGGTTTTTCTGGTTTCTGCCTGTCCCTCTATAGTGGTCCTCTGAAAATGCTAAGTAGTGTCCATAGAATCACTCATTGGTTCATAGGTTCATAGAAGGTTACTAGACTAATGGACCTAGGGCCTTTACAAGTCTAGCTATGTTATGCCCATGGTCCCTAAGTGACATTGGTTAGATGGTCCTTATTCACATAGTGAGTCTGTCATCAGCATTGACTACCCCTGTCCATGAGGGACATGGGTAGTGCACCCAAGATGAATTGGGTCTATATTAGAATACTGAACAATCAAAAGTTCAGGTGTTCTAATATCAAACCCTATGAATCAAAAATTTAAAACATCAAAAATTCAGAACAGCAAATTTTTTCCTAGGGAAAAAATTTGCTGTTCAAAAACACATACACACAACACAAGCACACCAAACAAACAGCAATCCACACACAAACACCTAAACTCTAACACCTAACCCTACACTAAACTATACATACACCACTAACTATCCACTTACGTTAACCCAAACTCTAACCCTAAGGTCCGTCACTATCGCACTGTCACCTCACCTGCGCCCTAACCCTAACTCATCTACCCCACCCTAACCCTCACGTCCACACAATCGCACACTTACCTGACCCGCGCCTTAACCCTAACTCACCTAACATGCCCTAACCCTCACGTCCACACAATCGCATACTTAACTGAACCAGACCCGTAACTTTCCACCACAGCGCTGAAAATACCGAAGCAACAGAAACGGACAACCAAATTCTTTCCCTAGGAAAAAATTTGGTTGTCTGTTTCTTCGATATTTTCAGCATTTGCTGAAAACGGGTCGATATTAGAACACTCAAAATTTTGAAAGTTCGGTGTTCTAATATAGACCCGGTGAATTTATGATCTTCCATCCAATTATCTAAGTTGTGTTTGTCATATCAGTAGCACTACACATCTACTTTGAGTATTTAGATGGCAAAGAGAACTATGTGAGGATGCTGTTCATAGACTTCAGCTCTGCATTTAATATTGTACTACCAATGCAGCTGATAGAAAAACTGGCACATTTAGGAATCATTAAACATCTCTGTAACTTGATACTCTATTTTCTGATTGAGAGACCACAGAGGGTAAGACCACATCAAAGTGCATCATGATTAACACTGGGGTTCCACAGGGTTGTGTTCTAAGCCCACTGTTATTCACCATCCTGACCCATGACTACTATACTAAGTACAAATCCAACCATATCATCAAGTTTGCTAATGACTCCACAATCGTGGCGCTCACTACAAAGAAGGATGAAAGGGCATACAGAGAGGTGGTGGCATCTCTGATCAGTTGGTGTGAGGGAAACATCTTTGACCTGAATGTAAGCAAGATGAAAGAGATTATCATTGACTTCAGGAAAAAGAGAACAAACCACCCAGTGACAGGGTCAATGGTGAGAGATTGGAAAGGGTTAAGAGTATGAAATTCCTGGATGTACACATATCAGATGAAAATCTTGTGGTCAGGAAACACCAGACAACTAGTCAAGAAAGTGCACCAATGCCTCCACTTTTTAAGAAGGCAGAAAAAAGCTAAGATTCCTCCTCATATTCTCTCCCCCTGCTATAGAGGAATGATAGAGAGCATCCTCACCTGCAACTTCACAGTGTGGTTTGCAAGCTGCACAGTTACAGTAAGGAAGTTGTTACAAAGAGTGGTGAAGGTTGCAGAGAAGGTAACAGTTTCCAGTCTTCCATCAATACAACATCTTTGTTCTGCAAGTATCCAAAAAGCCACCAAAATAATACAATGCAACATACATCCTGCACGTGGACTTTTTTAGCATCGGCATTGGGCAGGAGATATCACAGCATCTGCTGCAGGACTACAAAATTCAATAACAGTTTCTACCCTACAGTGATTTCACTTCTGAACTCAGGCACTAGTCCCAGGGGTGAGGACATATAATAAGCCATTTTTTTATTTATTTGTGCAATATATACTTACATATAGTCCAGGTAAGTTCAATATTTATTTCTTCCTCGGCTAGCAGCAAGCAAATAAATCCAAAACAAATACAAAAAATAAAATGCTGCGTCCGTATGGGGATAAAAATCAGCAAAGTTTATTTCAAAGACAATAGTAAGAGCTTTCATCTCCTCGATCGGAGACTTCTTCAGACTAAGGCTTCAGACTATGATAAAAACATTTATATGCTCATTGGCTCACCATATAATTATGATTTAAACATACAGTCATCTTAAAATTCATGTACTATAAAATAGCTTACAAAACACATACATTCATATATACTAATATAATACTAATATAATATTAACCTAATGTTTTAGCCCCTTCCTTTTTAAATACATTATAAACTCCTCCCTACTATTTAATCTTGGGGGGAAGCATGCATTAAGCCTCACTTGCCAACAATATTCTAACCAACCTAACTCTTCTTCAACATGGATAGTGTTGTATTCAAAATTTAGAACATCCAATACTATGCATTTAAAATTTACTTTACATTTCTTCTCTACATAATGTTTACTCATGGCATTCTTCGTGTCTCCATGTGAAATTGCATAATTATGTTCATAGATTCTTCTGCATAGTACTCTCTTAGTTCTCCCTACATAAAATGATCTACATTCAAAGCACATTAGTAAATACACTACATTTTTAACTTTGCAAGTAAATCTACAAGGGATCTGTACTACTGTTTTTCCAACTAACAATTCATTATTGTCTGTAAATAGATATTCACAGTAATTACAGTTAAAGCATTTTACGATATCCCTCTTTGACTCAACTTCTTTTGGCCTATTTAATTTGCTCTGAAAATAATCTTTGTAATTTTTAGCCCTTTTTTGCACAAACTCAGCTTCCATTCCTACCTTTTCTACAATTTCTTTATTACCTTTCAAAATTCCCCAGTTTCTCCTTACAATTCTTTTTATGGTATTAGAGTCTGTGCTATTTTGTACTGCTAATGCTGTCCTAAACCTATTTTCTACATTACTACCATCCATGCTGTTCCTTTGAACTGCATTTATTTTCCTTTTTTCTACTTCTTCTTTAAATAAAATGTATACTTCTCTCTGTAGATAACCTCTTATTTACATTATTTTGCAGTAGTTTTTAGCTTTTTGTTCAAACACATTGGCTTCTTTTGTTAAATTACTTATCCTTTTTAACTGTCCCTTAACTATATTAATTTTGGTTTTCTTTGGATGTAGGCTGGAATAATGCAAATACATATTGTTTTGGAAGACTTTTTTATATATTTTAGAAATAAGTTTATTCCCATCTTTATATATAGTAAGGCCTAGAAAATTGATTCTACCTACATTATAATTGTAAGAAAATTTTAAATAAGAACAAACATTATTGATATATTCAAGAAATTTTTCTAACTCATTTTTAGAACCTCCCCATATTAAAAGGACATTGTCAATAAAACATAGCATCTTTATTATATATTTGTTAAACTCACTTTCCAATATATTGGCAGTTTCCCAGCCTTGCATGTAAACATTTGCATTACTTGGGGCTAGAGCTGCACCCATTGCAACTCCATTCGTCTGAACATACTTTTGCTCATAAAAATCCAAGTTATTATAACTCAGAACTAAATCAATCATCTCCGTTAGAAGTCCCACAGTACTTGAAGAAAACTCTTTAGATTTCAATAGTTCAGTTCTGACAGTTTTCATTCCTTCTTTGTTTGTAATCATGGTATACAGAGAATTGATATCTAGAGTTACTAATATATGTGAGTCTAATACATGGATCCATTCCATCTTCTTCATACAATCATAACTATCTTTTATATAGGTTTTACTCTTAGGTACTATCTTCTGTAGATGTTTATCTAAAAATACTGAAATTCCTTCAGTTTTGCTGTTTCTACTTACTACTATCAGTCTTAATGGTGGTGAATCTAAGTTTTTGTGGATCTTTGGAATTCCAAAGATCCTACTTATTTTGGGATTGGTGTTAGATAGATTTCTATTTGTTCTTTCATCTATTCTTCCTGTATAGAACCACTCTTCTATACAGGAATCGATCTGTGTATATCCTTTTTTCACTTCCTTCATCATGGCAATTCTGTAAAGTTTTTTATCTGTTAACATTTCCCCCATTTTTTGTTCATATACATTTCTATCTAACAATACCATTGTTCCACCTTTGTCAGCTTTAAAGACTAATACATCTTCATTTTTAATTAGTACATCAAAACATTCCTTTTCTTTCCTTGTTAGATTATAGTATTTAAATGTAGTTTCACTATCTAACATTTCCAACATTTGTGACTCACAAACATTCAAAAATATTTCTAATTCCTTGATCAAGAGCGGGTTGTAACAACAGAAATAAGCAACTTCTCACCAAAGCAGCAAATATTTCAGTAGCAAATTCCCACCTTATCTCCACGCTACATTATGCCTCTCCAATATATACCAACTTAAGGCAATGCGATCTAAACAAGCTAGAGACCTGCTACAACAAAATCGCCAAATTTGCCACAGAGGCATCCTACCGTAGTCACCACTGTCTCTCACTTGCTGAACTGGGCTAGCTTGAACTCCCTCACCTCCTTCAATGGTATCAACACTCATTCGCCCGCAAACAAGTAAATCATCCACTAAATGTCCCATCCCTCCAGAATCTACTCTAACCCTATCACACCACCAGACCACTAAGATCCAGCAACAAAAATCACATGCAGATCACTAAAGCCAATAACTCTGCTGGTGAAGCACTATTCTTTTGTGCCATAGCCAAATTATGGAACTCCCTCCCACCCATAATTACCTCCATACCATCATGCACCCACTTCAAAACTTTACTGAAAGCACACCTAAAAACATGCTGGCTATGCCCTTGCAACTCCCACTCTAATATCACCCACCCCATCCAACGACTACTTTTCTTTCCACCCCACTAACTACCTTGATTATAGCAAGCTCGGATGCTCATAAGCCTACTACATATTATACAGCAGGAACTTCTTATTGTAACAATTGTTAATCTCTGTTATGTACTTCGCAGATAAAGATTCTAGTTGTCTACTGATGTACTATGCTCTTCATCTGTAACTATGTTTGTAATTAATTGCTATATTAATCAAATTGTTAATCGCTATGTAAATCCAATGTAACTACTGTCTGTATATATTAACTGTGGAGTTTTTCTCCCCGGGCCTCCGCTGAAAATGGACCTATGTCCAGTCGGACACTCCTGGTCAACAAATGTAAATAAATAAATAATATATAAAAACTCGGCTTATTAAGATTCAAACAAAACATTTAAATTAAGTTTTCTGACATAGTCTCTGATTTCATTGATCATAGTCAGTTTATTTCCTCTTTCACCTGGGTCAAAATTCCACCCTTTGCTCAGCACACAACAGTCATCATTAGTTAGTTTTTGACTGGATACATTTATTATTTTAAAATGGACTGTACCTATGTCTTCCAAGATTGTTTCTTTCTGTTCCAGTTCTTGCCTGGCCCTCTCCTGCCATATCCAATTTTTTTTGCTGTTGTTGTTGATAATTATTTCGATAGTTGAATCGCTCTTGATTTCCTGCTGCTGTTATTTGGGCCAAAGATCTTTGCTGGTTGTTAATCCTCTGATACACATATATGGTTTGTTGACGTTCATTCATTTCATTTCCCTTAGGCTGAGACATTATGCTCGTTTGGTTGGCATCACTAATTTTTGGCCTAACTGCTTGTTTAGGTGCTTTAGCCACTTGAACCTGTTTATATTATTTTTTGTTATTAGATATAGTTCCAGTTGTTTTCACACTTTCCTGGCAGATTGCTTGGCCATTGGCCCTGCTATTCAGCCTCTCCGATCTTCTAAGTGTATTCACGTCATCTTCCACTGATGTAATGTTCCCCGTCATCGCGTCATTCTTTATGCTGCTTTGAAGTTGTAATCCATATGCTAATGCCATGCCCCCAGCTTACTCACTGTGATCTCTTAAAAATTTCTTAGGTTTTCTCTCGCTAAGCTTTTCATTTAACTTCAACAACTTTTCTTGTATAATGGACATTTTGTTGTTGAAGTTTTCAACAGAAGTAATTTCTTTCATCTTGGCATAATTCATTTTTAACTTTTTAGTTAGTTTCACAATTTTATTGTTGTTGAAATCACAAAGCCCTTCCATATACTGCAGCCCTTCCTTCTGATTAATTTCCAGCCATTTGTCAGTTAGATCTTTAGGCAGGTCATTCCCAACTGGCAAATTATTTTGGACTTGTTTAGCTTTCAAACTATTATGAAAAAATAGATTGTCCCACTGACGGCATTTTAGCATAGAGAAATCACTTTCTAGTGTGCAAAAACATTTTTGGAAATTGAAAGCATTACTTGTCATTTTTTCAAACACACCCCTTTCTTCTATACAGAAAGGGTTTTCCAGTGGGGCTAAACATCCATTTAAAATGTCTTCACTACAAATAGTGTGTAGACCTGTTCTCCTCTGGCTTCCCATCACCAGGTTCATCACTCCTTCCTTGTTTACTATGAACAAACCACTCAGGGTATCGTTCAACACACAGCCAGCTGATCAGGCTGCAAATCTTGTTCCCGGTGCAGAACTAATCTCCATATTGACACAGTTGCAACAAACAGTCAATCCTTGGCTAGCAGAAAGCAGTTAAATCCAAAACAAATACAAAAAAATAAAATGCTGTGTCCGTATGGAGATAAAAATCAGTAAAGTTTATTTCGAAGCCAATAGTAAGCGCTTTCGTCTCCTCAGTCCGAGACTTCTTCAGACTAAAGCTTCACACTATGATAAAAACATTTATATGCTCATTGGCTCATCACATTTATTTTTATTTTTATTTTACATTTGTTTACCGGGATAGTCCGACTAGACATAGGTCCGTTTACAGCGGAGGCTCGGGGAGAAAAGCTCCATAGTAGATTACAAACACAACAAGGTACAAGTTAATACTACAATAATGAAAAGATTCAGCATTCATGTACAATCCTAATAAACACTAAGTACACATTTTGGAATTAGAGAAAAGAATGATGTTATACATATTTCAGCCTTAGCAGCAATCCCTAAGTAGGGTACTCAAACAAATACCGTCCTATGGTACAAAAACATGCAGTGTTGGTACTGTATGTACCAAGAAAAGTCTAAGTTGGATGTGGAGAGGAGGACAGTCAGAGGTTCAGAGATTTAAGAAATGCATGGGCATAGCCATTTATTCATGAGATATGATTTGAGTGAGTTTCTGAGGTGTGTGTTTGTGGGGGTAGAGGTAAAAGAGTGGGTGAGACTATTTCAAGACTGAGCTACTGTATGGGAGAAAAGAGCTTTCCCTGCATTGTTGTTGGCTTTAGTGATGGAGAGAAGAGCCTTGTCAGTTGAATGGAGAGGACGACTTGTTTTGTAAAGAGAAAGTAATTGGCTCAGAGCGTTTTTTTTCGGGATGTCTAACAATGTTAGCAGCAAGGACTAACCGATGGTAGTTCAATAGCTGGGGAAGTTCTAGCCATTTTAGACCCTTTAGTGATTCACAGAGATGAGTTCTATAATTTAAGCCAAAAGCAAACCTAGCAATTTTATTGTAGCAAGTTTACAGTTTGGCTAGGTCCTGTTTTCTTTTTTTTTTTTTTTTTTCAAAACAGGTTTATTGTTTTAACATATAAGAGAAATATCATAACAATTTTATACAAGTAATTAAAAATAGGTATTATTATAATATTCAACAAAACAACTAAAGTATTTACAAAGACATCCACTACAATCAGATCAATTAATTAAACTAAAATATCGTGCTATTGAAATTAGAATTTTTTTAACAAATTTTGTAAATTATCCCATACAATATAATATGATGTTTTTCTAGTTGTTCTCATTCTAATTGTGCTTATTTCCATATGGCACATTATATTCATAACATTTTTAAATTCATTGAACGAAGGAGGTGTATCTGAAATCCAATTTCTAGTTATTATTTTCCTGGCCACTGCTAGGATAGACCATAACAAGTGAAGCTTAATCTTTTTAACACATTGAGGTACAGGTGTGTTGAATAATATAAGAGACTTAGAAATAATGAAATTATCTGTAAAAGAGCCTGCAAAAATTCATTAATTGACTTCCAGTATTCTTTCAACTTCATACAGTCATAAAACATATGAGCCCAGTCAGCATTAATTTCTACATTACATCTCTTACATAGATTATCTTTATTATTTATTTTATTCATCATCAAAGGTGTATAAAAAGATCTATGTAAAAATTTCCATGTATAAAGTCTCCAGACAATGGAAGATGTAGTTCTATAAGCAGATTCCAATATATATTGTTTATCTTGTTGAGTTGGTGGGTCCCCATTAATAGAGGTGAAATAATTCCAGTATGAATCTACACTGTAAAAAGTTTCTTGTCTGATAATTTTATGTATATATGAAAGTTTACCTTTATCAGAAACTTTATGTTGTAAATTTAATATCAAGTAATCAATCAGTATTGGAATAGATTCTTTAACTGTTTTATTTATTTATTTATTTATTTATTTCCAGTTTGATAACCGGGGAAGTCCACTGGGCCCGAAAGCCCGTTTTCAGTGGAGGCCCGGGGAGAAAAGCTCCATGATAATACATTACACACAAAAACACAGCAGAACAGATCTAAACTAATACACACAAAAACACACTCTGTTCTAATAGCATAATACTTTAACAAGTTCCAAACAAGAATGAGGTGCATTGGGCACTATACATAAGAAAAAGATATATTAGTGCAACTGTGAATGTTAGTAAAGTAGGAAAGGAAAGGAAATTATAGATAGAGTTTGAATGCAAGAGCAGGGATGCATGGGAGAAACGAATAAGAAGCAAAGAAATTAAAGGAGAGGTGTCAGAAGAGGATAGAAAAAGAACAGATAACTAATGTTCAAATTGTGGTAGAGTCCAGGAGACCACCTTGAGAAAAAAGTCAAAAGATTTAAGGTGAGAGTAAGCATAGCACTTGAAGGAAAATAAAGGGTTTATTCAGGGAGGAAGGAGGAGATAATGAAGAAGAGAGGGGAGCTAGGGAGAGAGTCAGAAGAAGGGGAACCAGGGGGGTGGGATGGAACTAGGATAAATTGAGATCTAGGTAGGAAGATATGTTATAGACATTAGATCTATTCTATCAATGAGATGTTGTCTAAAGATCTGAACCTCTAACCAGCAAGTTTCTCTTAGATCAAATTCTTGTTTTAAGAAATCTAGATTTTTAACTTTATTATCAGATATCAGCTGATACCAGTACGTTAGATCATTATCTATAGCTAAATGAGCTCCTTCAGAAGTAGATGACATAAGCATACCCTGAGTATACATTATAGGGAATACAATAAAATTCCATTCCCTATACTTAGGGTGCATGAATATAAAGTTAGGATAACTAATAATAATATTTAATGGGTAACAAACCATATGTTTAGGTGTAATAGGTGAAGTACAAAATTCCTTTTAACCACAACATGGAGTTATTTACAATCATATTTTTATGTGTTAAGGAGATTTTCATGAAGTGCATACTAATTAGCTCCCAATAATCTTTCCATTTTGCAATATATGACTGATCTATTAATAAAGTAATAACTTTTATAATAGAAGAGATAATATATAAATTAAAGTCTGGAAAAGAAATACCCCTTGAGACCAGCTATTAGTATGTTTCTTTAATGCAATCCTAGGTCTATTAGGTGCCCATAAGAAATTTAGCATTAGTGTATTCAGTTTCTTGATAATTATTTTTGTAGGTGAAAGTATTATTGATTGTATTAAGTATAAAATCTTGGGGAATATTATCATTTTAATAATTGTAAGTCTCTCCTCCATAGTAAAAACATATTATTCCAGGTATTAAAAGATTTTGTATATTAAGAAAACAGGTATTATAGTTATTATATATAATAGATTTAATATCTTTAGATAGTATTATACCTAAATAAGTTATCTGACATGAATTGGGTACATATTTAGTAAAATCACTAATGAGAATATTTTTTGTGTATATATAGGTAGTATTTTAGTTTTTCTTCATTGAATATTAAACCAGAAATACTTTTAAAATTCATCATTTTATCAAATAAAGACTGCATAGAAGAATTAGATCCTGCTGATGTAATTAGAACATCATCTGCAAAAGTTGAATTTTTGATGTTGTATTTTCGTCTATTTCAAAACCCTCTATGTCAGTACTTTTTCTAATCAAATTAGCCCAAGGCTCCATTACTAAAGTGAATAATAGTGGAGAAAGTGGACATCCTTGCTTTGTACCTTTAAGAATGGGTATTTTTGTGAAACATATGTTCCTACCTTAATATAAGCCAGCGTTCCTTTGTATAAATGCTCAATTAAATTTACAAATGCATCAGAGAAGTTTGTGCATTTCAGTAAGGTAAACAGATAGTCCCAACTTACTGAATCAAATGCTGAACCTATATCAAGACTAATAAGTGTTAAATCTTTCTTTTTCCTATTTGCAAAATCAATTAATGTTAAAGTTCTTCTTATATTATCAAAAGTATTTCTATTTACAATGAAGCCCATCTGATCTATATCTATAATGTCGGGGATGATTGTCTTCAATCTATCAGCAAAAATACTCATAAACATTTTATAATCAACATTAAGTAATGAGATGGGTCGATATGAAGAACATCTAGTTGGATCTTTATTAGGTTTTAAAATTGGTGAAATAAATGTATATTGCCAAGATGGGGTTATTAACTCAGTTTGGGCCAAAATAAAAACCTTATGTATTAATGAATATGTAGTTTTAGAAAGGATTTTATATATCTCTGGTATAATACCATCATTACCCGGTGCTTTGTTTGATTTAAGCTTATTTATTTGTGTAATAACTTCTGTATATGAAATACTCTTGTCCAATAGTTTAATCTGTTGTTTATTAAGCTTTTTATTCATGTTTGTGGTTATAAACTCCTTTATTTTATCTTTAGGTTCCATGTTAATGTTGTTATGGTTAATCTTGTGAAAGTGATTTCTAAATTCATCCAGTATTTCTGGTATACTAGAAACATTCTTCTTTTCCTTAGAGAAAAGATTTCTTTGATATGGTTTTGTTTATTCAATCTTTTTGTTTTATTTTTAAGTCTATGTAAGTATTTGGGGCTTATTGAATAAGACAAAACTTATATTTCTAAAGTTATTTTAACTTTATGAGTTAAAATTTCTTTGTATTTCTCATTTAGTTTGTTTATTTCTTCAATAACTTTCTTGTCCATAATATTTCTTTATTATTATGTTTATAAGAGTCTAATTTACTTTGAATATCTAACAATTCCTTATCCCAAGATTTCCTTTTATTATTATACCATCTGATACTTTGTCCATATAGATATGATTTTAAGGCATCCCAAACATAGACAATGGAGACTTCAGGAGTATTATTTATGTCTAGAAAATGTTGTACTTCTGAAAGTATATATTCTTTATAGTCTTTTAGCTGAGTTAAGTATGCTGGTATCCTTTTGATCTGAACATTATGAGTATTTTTATCATGAATTCAAAACAATTGAGTTATGATCAGATATAGGACATGAAATGATTTTGGAATTAATTAAATCTGTTACCATCTGGTTAGAAATAAAGACCCTATCTATTTTTGAATAAGTTTTGTATCTGTTAGAAAAAAGGTGTATGGTAATGATTTTGAATCTATCTGATTATTAATATCATTCAAATGATAAGAATTAGCAAAATCATTTAAATGTTTTGCATTAGATGTAATTCTTCTTTTCCTTATAGTGGTAGTATCACTTTCGTAGTATACAATTAAAATCACCAGCTAAAATAATATCCCTATAGAGAATGATATGATCTTATCAATATGATGTTTCACTGTATTAATACCAATTCCAGGTATCCAATATACATTAATTAAAGTGTAAGTCTTCCCATTAATTTGTATTGTAACCATACAAAACATTCCTTTGTCATCCTGATAAGACTTAATGGTTTTAGGAATGGGCATACTTTTATTCCATAAAATAGCCACTCCTCTTATTTTCTGAGTGTGCTCTGAACTAACCAATACTGTATACTTATTAGTGGCTAGTTTATCAATATCTTTTTTCAAGAGATGGGTTTCTTGCAGGAAGACTAGATTGGCCTTGTGTAAATTAATGTATCTTATTAGGCTTGCCCTTTTACACGGATTATTCAATCCATTAATGTTTAAAGAAATTCCTTTTAAAGATGTCATTTGGCATTTCTGACTAGGGTGAGAATTGGTGCGGTGTACATTAGGGTACATAATAGATGGGTCTGGACTAGGGTGGATCGTGATTGCTGTGTGAGGAATTGCTTATGCCTGTACAGGGTTTCTATTTTTTTGTTGGACCTTTTTTACAGTATGTGAGATATGGATGTCAAAGAGGAGATTATTGTTGATTTCAACACCAAGGAGTTTGGTGTGTTCAGAGTGGGATATGATGGTACCGTCTTTGGATGAGATTGTGAAAGATGGGGGGGCAGCAATAGACTTGTTGAGGATGAAAAGTAGCAATCTGGTCTTATTGGGATTCAGGATTAGTTGGATGTCAGTTATCCAGCTTTCAACAGCAGTAAAGGATTCTTGAGTTAGATTTTGAAGGGTGGAAGGAGATGCAGCTGAGCAGATGAGGGTCAACTCATCTGCATACTGTATGAGTGAGGTGTGCAAGGTAGAGGAGTGTAGATTGTAAATATGGAGAAGAGAAGAGGGCCTAGTATTGATCCTTGTGGTACACCTATTGAGGTTGGTAGTAGGGGAGGTTGTGTGCCTTGTCACTGGACTGACTGCTGTCTGTTTGAAAGGTAGTTTTTAAACCAGTTAATAGTAGAGGGTCAAAAGATAGGGAGGCTAGGGAGTCTATTAGTTTTGAGTGTGAGACCATATGAAATGCTTTGGAGAGGTCTAGAAATACTCCTGATACAAAATTATTATTATTTCTATGTAGGTTCATTAAGTTGGTGAAAGAAAGTAGGGCAGTAGTTGTGCTATGATTTTGGCAGAAGCTGTGTTGTGTGGGGGAGATAAGATTGTGTGAGTTTACGAATCTCATAACTTGTGTGTGAATACATTTTTCCAGTAGCTTAGATAAGCGGGTTAGGATGGCGATGTGATGGTAATTTGAGAAGTTGTAGGAGGTGCCTTTTGTGAAGAAGGATAATGTAGGATATTTTCCAGAGTTGGGGCATATATGCTTCCTTTATTGACTGGTTAATGAGAATAGAGATGGTAGGATAGGAATTCGGCAGCTGTTTTTAGGTAGATAGTGGGTAGATTGTCAGCTGCTAGGGTGATTGGTTTTAGCTTTAAGAGGAGTTTTTTAATTGTGGATGTGGGAATTGGTGAGAGAGTGAGGGGGATGTTTTCCTGCTGCGTAGTAGACATGGGGGTGTGGTTCCTATTGGATAGTTGGGAGGATAGTTTTGATAGATTCTGTAAAGTGATAATTGAATTGGGATGCTATGTTTTTGGTCTTGTTATTGGAAGAGGGAGCTGGAGTGGCAGTTTTCCATGGCTTTAGTAGGTAGTTGATGGAATGCCAAAATTTTTGGGGATCTTTTGAGTGTTTGATTTGGACCCTAAGGAAGTATTTCTTTTTATCAAGTTTGTTTTGTTTTTTGGCTTAGTTTCTAAGTTGTTGGAATTTTGTTTGGCTAGGCTAGTGTTGACCTTCTTCTATGTTTTCCAGGTGTTGTCTCTAGTTTTTAGAAGTGCTGTGCTTTCCCTACTCAGCCATGGGGCATAGTTTGCTTTTACTCTGATTCTTCTAATGGGGACAAAGCTGTTTAGGATATGTAAGAGGGTATTATTAAAGTATTCAACAGCCTTGTCTAAATTGAGGGTGAGCAGAGATTCCCAGTTAGTTTTTCTTAGGGTGTGATTAAGGTTGTCTATGTTCAGGTTGCAATCATCCCTTACTTGTCTAAAAGTTAAGGGACTGGGTATATTAATACGTTTGCATAGTAGGAAAGTGGAGAGATGGTCACTGATATTATCTGGTAGGCAACCTGCCTGGTATTTTTCATTGGGAGAGTTGACTAATGTCCAATTTAAAATAGATTGTTTGTGTGGTTTTTGTCAGTTCAAGTGGGTTCTTGGATGAGCTATGAGAAACCAAAGAGGTTAATAAGGTTGGTGGGGTTATTAGAATTGCAGGCGAGCCAGTCAGTGTTTAGGTCACCTAGTAAGATGGTTTCTTGTGGCAGGTAATCTGAGACCCACTGTAGTATTTCTTCTATAATGGGTGAGTTATTACCTGGGGGGATATAGCAGCAGAGGATATTGATCCTTTTGGTGCTATTTACAAAAAGAGTCATCCCTAGGATGTCGGTATTGTTGAACGTACGTAGAGGAGTTTGTAGTGGTTTGATAGTAAGGAACATTTTAAAGAAAATAGCAACTCCACCACCTTTTCTTCCCACTCTGTCTAGTCTATATATGCAATATCCTGGGGAGAGAATTACTTCATTTTGGATACTGGGTTTTAACCAGGTTTCAGTGATGATCAGTATGTCTGGGGAGTAGTCTGAGATAAATGCATGGAGGTCAGGGAGCTTGTTGGATATGCTGCAAGTGTTGAGGTTGAGTATTAGTAGGTCAGAGTTTTTTTTGGAAGAGTGTTGGATGTTGGGTGGGCCTGGGTTAGGGTGTATGTCACCTGATAAGAGCAGGTGCTTTGTTATGAGAGGAATGTGTTTGAATGTGTGTGTTATAATTTGGTGAAAGAAAGATTACTGCTTTGAAATGTGGTTGTGTAAGGTTTGAGTCTGTGAAAAATGGGACTATTTTTCAGTAGGGATGGGTTGATTAGGAAATGTATGTGTGTGGTAGCCCTAATGTAAGGTAGTGTAGTATGGAATTTGGTGTTATTTAAAAATGTGTTAGTGTGTATGCCAGTAGTGTAAGTAAGTAATTATGATTCAAACATACAATCATCCTAAAATTCATGCACTATAAAATAGCTTATAAAACACATGCATTCATATATACTAACATAATACTAATATAATATTAACCTAATGTTTTAGCCCCTTCCTTTTTAAATACATTATAAACTCCTCCCTATTATTTTAATCCTGGGGGGAAAGGGGCTAAAACATTAGGTTAATATTATATTAGTATATATGAATGTATGTGTTTTGTAAGCTATTTTATAGTGCATGAATTTTAGGATGACTGTATGTTTAAATCATAATAATGTGATGAGCCAATGAGCATATAAATGTTTTTATCATAGTTTGAAGCATTAGTCTGAAGAAGTCCCTGGCTGAGGAGACGAAAGCGCTTACTACTGGCTTCAAAATAAACTTTGTTGATTTTTATCTCCATACAGACACAGCATTTTATTTTTTTGTATTTGTTTTGAATTTATTTGCTTGCTGCTAGCCGAGGATTGACTGTTTGTTGCAGCCGTGTCAATATGGAGATTAGTTCCGCACCGGGAACAAGCTTTGCAGCCTGATCAGCTGGCTGTGTGTTGAACGATACCCCGAGTGGTTTGTTCATAGTAAACGAGGAAGGAGTGAGGAACCCAGTGATGGAAAGCCAGAGGAGAACACTATTTGTAGTGAAGACATTTTAAATGGATGTTTAGCCCCACCAGAAAACCCTTTCTGTATGGAAGAAAAGGGTGTGTTTGAAGAAATGACAAGTAATACTTTTAATTTCCAAGAATGTTTTCGCACACTAGAAAGTGATTTCTCTATGCAAAATGCCTTCAGTGGGACAATCTATTTTTTCATAATAGTTTGAAAGCTAAACAAGCCCCAAAGGACGAAGAATAAAGAATTTGCCAGTTGGGAAAGACCTGCCTAAAGATCTAACTGACAAATGGCTGGAAATTAATCAGAAGGCAGGGCTGCAGTATATAGAAGTGCTTAGTGATTTCAACAGTAAAATTGTGAAACTAACTAAAAAGTTAAAAATTAATTATGCCAAAATGAAAGAACTTCAACAGCAAAATGTCCATTATACAAGAGAACTTGTTGAAGTTAAATGAAGAGCTTAGCAAGAGGAAAACTAAGATATTTTTAAGAGATAGCAGTGAATATGCTGGGGGCGTGACATTAGCATACAGATTACAACTTCAAAGCAGTATAGAGAACAACGCAATGACGGGGAATGTTACATCAGTGGAAGATGACGTGAATAGGCATAGAAGATCAGAGAAGCTTTATAGCAGCACCAACGGCCAAGCGATCTGCCAGGAAAGTTTGAAAACAACAACTGGAACTACATCTAATAACAAAAAAGAATATAAACAGTTTCAAGTGGCTAAAGCACCTGAACAAGCAGTTAGGCCAAAAATTAGTGATGCCAACCAAACCAACCAAATGAGCATAATTTCTCAGCCTAAGGGAAATGAAATGAATGAACGTCAACAAAGCATATAAGAGGATTAACAACCAGCAAAGATCTTTGGCCCAAATAACAGCAGCAGGAAATCAAGAGAGATTCAACTATCGAAACAATTATCAACAACAACAGCAAAAAAAATGGATATGGCAGGAGTGGGCCAGGGAAGAACTGGAACAGAAAGAAACAATCTTGGAAGACATAGGTACAGTCAATTTTAAAATTATAAATTTATCCAGTCAAAAACTAACTAATGATGACTGTTGTGTGCTGAGCAAAAGGGTGGAATTTTGACCCAGCTCAAAGAGGAAATAAACTGACTATGATCAATGAAATCAGAGACTATGTCAGAAAACTTAATTTAAATGTTTTGTTTGAATCTCAAAAGCAAAGTAATACTGAATTTTATAAGCCGAGTTGTTACAACCCGCCCTTGATCAAGGAATTAGAAATGTTTTTGAATGTTTGTAAGTCACAACTGTTGGAGATGTTAGATAGTGAAACTACATTTAAATACTATAATCTAACAAGGAAAGAAAAGGAATGTTTTGATATACTAATTAAAAATGAAGATGTATTTGTCTTTAAAGCTGACAAAGGGAGAGCAATGGTATTGTTAGACAGAAATGTATATGAACAAAAAATGGGGGAATTGTTAACAGATAAATAAAATTACAGAATTGTCACAATGAAGGATTGATTCCTGTATAGAAGAGTGGTTCTATACAGGAAGAAGAGATGAAAGAACAAACAGAAATCTATCTAATCTAACACCAATCTCAAAATAAGTAGGATCTTTGGAATTCCAAAGATCCACAAAAACTTAAATTCACCACCTTTAAGACCGATAGTAGTAAGTAGAAACAGCAAAACTGAAGGAATGTCAGTATTTGTAGATAAACATCTACAGAAGATAGTACCTAAGAATAAAACCTATATAAAAGATATTTATGATTGTATGAAGAAGATAGAAGGGATCCATGTATCAGATGCATATATATTAGTAACTCTAGATATCAATTCTCTGTATACCATGATTCCAAACAAAGAGGGAATGGAAACTGTCAGAATTGAATTATTGAAATCTAAAGAGTTTTCTTTGAGTACTGTGGGACTTCTAACGGAGATGATTGATTTAGTTCTGCGTTATAATTACTTCGATTTTTATGAGCAGAAGTACTTTCAGATGAACGGTGTTGCAATGGGTGCAGCTCTAGCCCCAAGTAATGCGAATGTTTACATCCAAGGCTGGGAAACTGCAAATATATTGGAAAGTGAGTTTAACAATTCATTGGTCTTTAACACCGTGGGTAAATCCTGGAGTCTGCTTCCCTAGGAACTCTCATCTCTCTCCTAAGTGCAACTGTTCAAAAAGCAACTTAGAGAATACCTCAAAAACCACTGGTTATGCCCATGTAGTAACCCAGACTAATAATACCCTCCAACTATTTCTAAACTCTACCTATTTAACCATTTGCAATTTTTATATCTAACTCTTTCTTTAGCCTCAAAGAGTAGATCCAGTTAAGATAACTAAAGTGTTTCAAAACTTACTCTTATATAGGGACCACTACAGAGTATGAACTGGTATAGTAAGTATTTTTACTGTATGAACATGTTTTCACCTATATATACCTATAAAGAACTTCTTTTCCCTTTCTTCTTATTATATGCTACTTTAAAGTTGCTATGCTGCTATATAACATTTGTATTCTACACTGTAAAATACCACTGTACCTGAAGTTGCTTGTATTTGTTAGTGTGTTTTCATTTCTCTTTCTTATTATATGCTACTTTAAAAAAAATGCTATGCTGCTATATAACAATTGTATTTTACACCTTAAATGAATACTGTACCTGAAGTTGCTAATAGTTTTTGTTTATGTAGAGCTTATCTCCCCAGGCCTCTACTGAAAATGGACATATATCCAGTTAGACTAGCCCGGTCAACAAATGTAAAATAAAAATAAAATAAATAAAAATAAACAAATATATAATAAAGATGCTACGTTTTATTGACAATGACCTTTTAATATGGGGAGGTTCAAAAATGAGTTAGAAATTTTTCTTGAATATATCAATAATGTTTGTTCTTATTTAAAATTTTCCTACAATTATAATGTAGGTAAAAATCAATTTTTTAGGCCTTACTATATATAAAGATGGGAATAAACTTATTTCTAAAATATATAAAAAAGACTTCCAAAGCAATATGTATTTGCATTATTCCAGCCTACATCCAAAGAAAACCAAAATGAATATAGTTAAGGGACAGTTAAAAAGGATAAGTAATTTAACAAAAGAAACCAATGTGTTTGAACAAGAAGCTAACAACTTCTGCAAAAAAAATGCAAATAAGAGGTCATCCACAGAGAGAAGTGTAAGTTTTATTTAAAGAAGAAGTAGAAAAAAGGAAAACAAATGCAGTTCAAAGGAACAGCATGGATGGCAGTAATGTAGAAAATAGGTTTAGGACAGCATTAGCAGTACACAACAGCACAGACTCTAATACCATAAAAAACATTGTAAGGAGAAACTGGGGAATGTTGAAAGGTAATAGAGAAATTGTAGAAAAAGTAGGAATGGAACCTAAGTTTGTGCAAAAAAAGCTAAAAATTACAAAGATTGTTTTCAGAGCAAATTAAATAGGCCAAAAGAAGCTGAGTCAAAGAGGGTTATGGTAAAATGCTTTAAATGTAATTATTGTCAATATCTGAAAAAAAAAAAAAAAACTTGTTTCACCCCCTTTCTAATCTAGTATAGTCCAGTTTTCAGGTTAGTGCTGAATTCAGGGTGTGTTACAAGTTTCTGTGTTTGCCCATACCTTACTTCGATAGAAGGAAGTTTCTCTGTTCACTGTGAGAGAGAGAGCTTTGGGCAGCCTATCTGTCCTTGGAGGAGTGGTTTCAGCCCAGAAATGTGTAGTTTATTGGCCATTTTGGGCTAATTTTTATCTCTTTCATTTCTCTGCTATAAAACCCACATTTGCAAGATTTGTGCTAGTATACAGCTCAGCAAGCTCCTGCCTGGTGCCCTGCAGAGTTTTACAGCAGCAGAGAGACAAAAGAGAGACTTTGGAGTGAGTAAGTATAATTTTCTGCATTTTCTTGCTGCCTTTAGCTAATTCTGCCTAAAATGCCAATTTTCTAGAGTTTATGTGATTTAGAAAGCTTGTTTCAGCTACATATTTTACTTATTTTACTGCCTGCACTTAACAAAGTTATTTTTGTGCTTAAATTACTTGTTTAGCTGTTGTAGGCAACACACTCAAGTGTGATAGCCATTTTAGTGCATTTAAAGTGTTTTTTTGATTGTATCTGCTTTATTTTCTGAAAAAAATACTTGTTTTCCCACCTTTCTAAGCTAGTATAGTCCAGTTTCTGTGTTTGCCCATACCTTACTTTGATAGAAGAAAGTTTCTCTGTTCACTGTGAGAGAGGAAGCTTTGAGCAGCCTATTTGTCCCTGGAGGAGTGGTTTCAGCCCAGAAATTAGTAATTTATTGGCCATTTTGGGCTAATTTCTCTCTCTTTCATTTCCCTGATATAAAACCTGCATTAGCGCGGTTTTGCGCACTGAGCAGTGCCGGTTAGCTAGGGTATAACTATCCCCGGCTCCAGAAAGTCTACTCTTCAATTTTTTCCATTGGAACTAAACAAACTTTCAAGTTAAGCACTCAAACCATTCACTTCTCATACCGGCACTTGCTCAAAACTCATAGCAAGCCCTAATAAACCTTAGCACTTGACCCCCCTATACTGAAGAGAAGGACAAGGCTCTCTATTTAACCTTACCAGTGAATCAGTAAAACAGTTCACTGTACCTATCCAGGCATCTCCAAAAGGCAGTTTCAGGTGTACTCTCTGGTCCAACTGGTGAAGCTGGGCATTTTGAGGCAATGTTACAATTACCTCATGTACACAGACAACCCTCTCCTCCTTCCACCAAACACTAATACATGCCAGAGATGCAATTATACAGCCAAACTGGAGGCTAAGCTCTCTCAACCCAAGACTGGACCAGGCAGACAAGAGGAGAAGGGAATTACTTGCATCACACCACCAGTCTCACATAGATCTATGAAACCAGCACCGGCAGAAGACACACATAAATACAAGAAAACATACTCGGAGGCTCTAAATAAAAATCTGCAAAAGCAACAGAGACCTCCAAAGAAGACATCCAAGCAACCTCCATCCCACAACACAAACCATGAAACACATACTTCACAAAACCAGTGTGCCACGCAATCACAGCCCTTAAGGTAAAATAACATACCCAACACACTAGTAATAGGTGACTCTATAGTCAGGCACACTGATGTCCCACTCACTAGGCTGAACAAGGAGAAGGTTACTGTCAGCTACCTATTGGGTGCCAGGATCCTCCACATAACACAAGCACTCAGGTCACTCTGGAACAAGTACAAATATGACTCTGTCATTGTCCATGTTGGTGTGAATGACCTGAGCCATACCTCCCTGGACTACATGAAAAGAGACATGGAGGAGCTCTCTGATCATGTCCGGTATGACCCTGACCCTAAGTAGCATCCTGCCATCACCAAGAATGATATCACGGTATAGAGAAAAAAATATCAATTTCAACAATTGGCTAAGCTTCTGGTGTCATTCAAAGGAGATCCAGTGTCTGTCAGCCTGGGATGACATGCTCGACAACCCACGCTGCTTCGCTAGAGGCGGTTTGCACATGTCACCCTTAGGCTTTTGAATACTGGCCAAGGCTCTTGCCATCCCCATAGTGCCTTTTTTAGGCAAGGCTCAAAAGACATTCCCACTGCCGTAAATGGCACAAGTAACAAAAAACTGAGGGTAATGCTTCTCAATGTCAGAAGTCTAAACCTCAAAATGCATGCACTCGAGGCACTCCTCAGTATGGAAAAAATTGATATCTGTGCAGTAACAGAAATCTGGTTTAAGGCTCCAGAGAGCACCCCAGCACTACCAGGCTACAACTCATACCATACATTTCGGCCACAAAACCCGGACCGAAATACAAAAGGTGGGAGAGTATCCATATTCATCAAGGATACCTGCACCTCCAGATTAGTGGCACAGCACAATGCTTCAGAGATCATCCACATGCAACTAACAATGGGAAAAACTGCTATTCAAATTATAGCTTGCTACAGATCAAACATCATGTCCCAGCACCCCCACTTTGCATTCTTGGAAACACTGGGAAACATAATGGTCCTACCAAACACCCTGATATTGGGTGATTTTTATTACCCAAACATTAACTGGGAGAATTACTCAAGTACAAACTCCCTTGCCCAACATTTCCTAGAATTTATAAACTCAAACACCCTGGATCAACTGGTCAACACCCTCACCAGAGGTGACAACATATTGGACCTGGTCATCACCAACATGGGCGATAGGTGTTCCACAATGTTGGTCGACCCCTCACTGGTTAGATCTGACCATAAACTAATCACTCTGGATATCCACATTCCGTCACCACCCCCAGTCAAAGAAACCACTGTGAAAAACTATTCAAAAGCAAACTTCACATTACTTAAGACTGAGGTGGGAAGTTTCAAAGCCCCCATGCTAAAGGATAACGCTGTCCAAGCTGCAAAATCCTTTACTAATGCACTCTACATACACCTACAAGAATGCATGGATCATGCTATCCCAAGCAAAACCAAGACTCACTTCTCCAAGAAAAGGAATCCAGTCTGATGGACCCCTGCCATAAACAAGCTATACACTAGAAGGAGGAAACTAGTACAGAAAAGAGTAAAATCCCAAGAAGGGAATACATCCCTGATCAGTATCAGCAAGAAACTACATTCCCTCATAAAATCATCCAAGGCTAGCTTTGAAAGAAAAATTGCCATGGACTCCAAAGATAACTACAAGGCATTCTTTAGCTATGTCAAGAATCTAAGTGGCAATTCTCAGATCTGCTCAGAGTTAGTGCAGAATGACACAAAATACACTGAACAAACCAATATAGCCATCATCCTGGCAGACAGGTTCAGTGCAAACTTCACTCCACTCTCACCCCCAAAAGGGCCCATAACTATACCAGAAGAATATAGTGCCCCTGAAATCACAGACACTCAGGTTAAAACAGCTCTCTCCAAAGCCAAAAACACAGCATTAATGGGACTGGATGGTGTCCCAGGCTGTGTCCTACATGAGCTTAAAGATGAACTAACCCCTCATCTAAACACACTGTTTAAACTCAGCTTCTCCACAAGCTATGTGCCCACAAAATGGCGCACAGCAATGGTTATTCCGCTCCACAAAGGTAGAGCCACAACGGACCCCGGGAACTATTGCCCTATAAGCCTGACTAGCTTGGTCTGCAAATGTATGGAGCGCATCATCGTGGATCTCATTAACAGAGACATAGGGAACCTCCAAACATTGAACCCTTCCCAGTTCGGCTTTGTTAAGGGCAGATCATGCGTCCTAAACCTGGTGGACTTCATTGAAACAGTTACCAAGGCTATAGACGAGGGAAAGGTGGTCCACACAGCCTACCTGAACCTTACAAATGCTTTCTACACCATTCCCCATTCAGGTATTATAGACAAGCTCACCAGCCTGAACATAAACCCCTACATCATGAGATGGGTTGCCAACTGGCTCATGGACAGAACCCACGTGGTAAGAGTTGCAGGAGCGAGGTCTGACTCTAAACCGGTTGCAAGTGGCGTTCCCCAGGGCTCAGTCCTAGGACCCCGCCTGTTTGGCATATACTTCTCAGAGGTACAGGCAAGCACAGGAAGACTATGGCTGACCAAGTTTGCAGACGACTGTAAACAAGGGGCTATAATTGACTCTCTGGCTGACACAGACATTTTCCAATAGGGTCTCATTGAGACAGATACCCGGTATCAAAACCATGGCCTCAAGCTAAATGCCAAAAAGTGCATAGTCATCCCCTTTGGAAAAAACAAAGTAACCACAAACTTCCACATAGGTGGTAGCCCCCAAAATACTGAAGACATAATAAGGGATCTGGGAACACAAGTCAATAGTAACCTCTTCTTTGATAATCACTTTGTCAAAGTGGTTAGAATATCCTTCTATGTGGCCCACCTAATCACAAAAGGGTTTGCATCCAGATCGAAAGAGGTCATTTGGCCCCTCTACACATCACCCAGCAGGCCCATGATAGAGTACAATGCCCCATTTGGGATGTACCTTACAAGACACTTGCAACAACTGGAAAGACCACAGAAGTACCTCACCAAAAGGATCACTGTCCTCAAGCAGATGCCCTTTGAAGCTCGACTGAAGAAACTCCAGCTGTACTCATTTGCATAACGCATACTCAGCGGTGATCTCTGCATGACATACAAGGCCATGTCTGACCTAGAATTAATGGACATGCTCCACCTAAAGAAAGCCACACGCTCCAGGAATCTAAACCTCACCACAGCAATAAATAGGATGCGCTGGAGGGATAGATTCCTGCACCAGAGACTTCCCATGCTCTGGAACAAGATTCCTATCTACATTAGGCAGAGCACATTTCTAACCCTCTTCAAGAGAATTCTTGACGAGTGGATGGGAAACAGAAAGTTTACCCTAGGGATCACTTCAATGGCTCTGCTAGACAGAGGCACAGGGAAATAATCTAAGGGGGCAGCGAAAGCCAACACATTCCACTAGGCTTATAAATGCCTTCAGGCAGATAGCCTAGTACCTACCTATGAACCTATCTATTTAGAGACAGTAATGAATTGTTAGTTGGAAAAACAGTAGTACAGGTCCCTGGTAGATTTACTTGCAAAGTTAAAAATGTAGTATATTTACTAATGTGCTTTGAATGTAGATCATTTTATGTAGGGAGAACTAAGAACTATGCAGAAGAATCTACAAAAATAATTATGCAATTACACATGGAGACATGAAGAATGTCATGAGTAAACATTATATAGAGAAGAGATGTAAAGTAACTTTTAAATGCATAGTATTGGATGTTCTAAATTTTGAATACAACACTATCAATGTTGAAGAAGAGTTAGGTTGGTTAGAATATTGTTAGCAATTGAGGCTTAATGCATGTTTCCCCCCAAGGATTAAATAATAGGGAGGAATTTATAATGTATTTAAAAAGGAAGGGGCTAAATCATTAAGTTAATATTATATTAGTATTATATTAGTATATATGAACGTATGTGTTTTGTAAGCTATTTTATAGTACATGAATTTTAGGATGACTGTATGTTTAAATCATAATTATGTGATGAGCCAATGGGCATATAAATGTTTTTATCATAGTTTGAAGCCTTAGCCTGAAGAAGTCTCCAACTGAGAAGACGAAAGCGCTTACTATTGGCTTTGAAATAAACTTTCCTGATTTCTATCTCCATATGGACACAGCATTTTATTTTTTGTATTTGTTCAATATTTAATTATTGTATCCATAGTCAGTATTATTTAACCCACTCAAGTGCAATATTAGACATATAATTTAGGGATTTCAATCTGTAGTGTGTTTTGTATTACTTTAAATAGGGTAGTTAATTTAACTCAGGGGAGGGTATTCTTTTTGTATATGAGTGTTGGTAAATGTCTCTTCTCTTACTTGTGTGTTTTGGGAGTAGTATTTTATTTGTTAGTTATGTTTATTTCTCTACTTGTATGTGTTGTTTCACTTTCCTTTGTAATCTCAAGAATTGAACTGATACATGGAATTTCATTTAGGCTACTTGTGTGTGGTTCTAAATGACAATAAATTTTACTTTGACTTTGAAAAGGGTCATTGAGGAGCTCTGTTTCAAGTAAATTGGTATTTTATGCCAGAAGAGCAGCAATCTCTGGGAGATATATTTGTTCCTCCAGTATGTTCTGTTAATGTTACAGGGTAGGTTGAGATCCCTGGAGTGAGTGAGTCTTGTTCCATTTGATTTGCGGAAGAGGAGGATACAGAGTACAGTGACATGGCTTTCAGTCTGTACATGTAGGTCATGTTTTGGAGGCCCTGAATTTTCTTGGTGAAAAACTCCTGTGGTCTCTCCAACTGCTGCTGGTATGTGGTGAGGTACATACAAAAGTGAGCATTGTACTCTATTAGTGGTCTGATGAGGGTCAAGTGTACAGGACTTATAACATCCTTAGCCTTGGATACAATGGCCTTACGTATGAGATGCATAATGTAGAAGGCTTTCCTTACCACCATGGACACATGGTGATTGAGGTTTAAACTGCTATCAACCCATGTTCTCAAATCTCACACAATGTGTTTGACCTTATAGGGGTTCTGTCAATATTGTAATTTTCAGGGACTTCCTCTTTACCAAAGGGGATGATAATGAACTGTTTTGTATTTAGTTTTAGTCTGTGGCCTTACCACCAGTCATTTGTCTGTGTTATCCCTTTTTGTAATATGTTAACATCATTTGGGGACCCAGTGATTGCACCCAGTTTTCAATCATCAGTGAACTTGGTAAGCCACAGGCCATCTACTTTCACCTAGACTTCCAAGAAAGAGATTCCAGACAGTAGAGGGCCCAGCACATATCCTTGTGGTATGCCACTGGTAACTAGTATAGGAAAAACCTTAGTGAACATGTTTGGAAAGCATTTTGTTTTTTATTGGTTCATTTTTTTAGGATTCTTGGATTTACTGCATGCAGCATTTGGCTCCTTTGTGATAACTGGTCTAGTGGTAGAGGATCTTTGACAGTATGCACTCTGGTGGTGAGCCATTTAGCTATTCATCTAGTGGCATACGAGGTCCCAGCTGGGAGAGTTTCTCAATGATACCTGAGTGGAAGATTGTGTCAAAAGCCTTGGCTACGTCAAGATCGACAGTATGCACTGTTTGCCTTCATCCAGGGCTTTGGTGACATTCTTGAAGAAGTCCACCAGGTTTAATAAACATGATCTATGCTTAATGACGTCAAATTCAGTCAGGTAAAGAGTTTGAAAGTTACCTATATCCTTGTTGATAAGGTCTATGATGATTCTTTTCATGGCCTTGCAGATTAGGCTGGTTGGACGTATGGGTCTATAGTTCCCATGGTCAGTTGATGGGTCCCTTTGAGCAAGGGATTGCTATTGCTGTTCTCTACTCTGTGAGAACAAAGCCACTGATCAGGCTCTTACATACTCATACAGGGCTTTTGTGCATGCCTCCATACAGGCTTCAATGTTTTGGGGTTTGGGGGAATTTGGAAATTAGCAATGGTGTCACTTAATAGGACGTAGTTTGCCTTAGAAAAGTTCTTAAAGGTTTTGGAGTAAGGTGGGTGTTCGAGTTTTATATTTATTTAAGGGGAGATGGCTTTGTGGTCTGATCTAACCAGTAAGGGCATCACACTTGAGGAGTACAGCACTCTTCCATATTTGAGGCCCTGAATTTTCTTGGTGAAAAACTCCTGTGGTCTCTCCAGCTGCTGCTGGTGTGTGGTGAGGTACATGCAAAAGTGAGCATTGTACTCTGTTAGTGGTCTGATGAGGGTTGAGTATACAGGACTTATAACATCCTTAGCCTTGGATACAATAGCCTTACCTATGAGATGCATAATGTAGAAGGCTTTCCTTACCACCTAGTGGGTGTGCAGACTAAATGCTCCAGGGCATTTGCATTGAAAAAATCTAGAAATCTTTGAGTCTGTGTTAGTGGTCATATATGATTCCCAGGTAATTGAGGGGTAGCTGAAATCACCCATGAATATGGTATTGGGATGAATGGTAAGTGATTCTAGCATATTTAACTATGATGTGAGGGTTTTTAATTCATGGTTGGGAATCTGTAGCTTGCAGGGATATGGTAATATGGCTAATTGGACATGGAGTAGCTACAGCATGTCATACTGTTTGATGACTCTTGAGGTGTGCCTATCTTTTATGTACATGGATACACCCACCTTTTGCATTTTCATGTGCAGTGGGGGATCACAATGTGTGAAAGGCATTACTGCCATGCACTGCAGAGATGCTGTCTATGGCTTTGAACCATGCTTCAGTAACTGCACGGACATCAGCATTCTCCAGGGTGAGGAATACTTCCAGGGAGTTTAGTTTCTTGTTGAGAACCTAGCATTCAACAGTAATACCTTTAGCTTATCCTGAGTAGATTTTGCTGTGTTGGAAGGTTTGTCTGTTTGGCAATCCCTAGAAAAGGTACTATAGGGGTGGATAATGTTTTGGCTAATATTCAAAACCCTTGTGGTGACAGGTGAAGACTAGCCATGGCAAAGCATCAGTATGACAAATACTGGACCCTTTTGTAATGACAGGAGTAGCTAAGCCAATTATTAAAGTCAATCATCTTCTGTTGGTATTGTGGCATTATCCATGGACATGGTAGAATGCTGCTCCATGTTAGGCTCATACCTTCCTGTGTCAAATATTCTAAGAGCTCAATCATGGATCTCTTCATACAGTCCAGGGAGTTATGTCTCAGGTCATTTATGTCCACATGGACTATGACTGAGTCCTACCAATACTTGAGGTTTAGTGACCTAAGCGTGTGCATGATGTGATAAAATTTTGGTCTCTGACAGGCAACTAACTGTAAAAAAAAAGGTTTGTTTCTTCTTATCCAGCCTGGTGAGAAGGACACCAGTGTGTCTGTCAATGGAGTCTCCTGTGACCAGAATATTGGACTGTGTGGTGTTATGCCTCATAAGCTTGATAGTTGAGGCACATTGAGATGTGATTTTATGTTTTGTGGTGGGAGTTGTGTTGTTTGTGTACATGCAGTGCTTTTGAGGACTGTGTTTGAGAGGTCTCTGAGGTTTGAGTTACATGTGAGTACCTCCTCAAATGTGAGTCTATATATCTGGTCCTTTGTAAATGCGGTGAGTATTTTGTGTGTGTGTGTGTGTGTGTGTGTGTGTGTGTGTGTGTGTGTGTGTGTGTGTGTGTGTGTGTGTGTGTGTGTGTGTGTGTGTGTGTGTGTGTGTGTGTGTGTTTGCATGGATGTTTGTGTTTGTGTGTGTGTGTGTCATTGAAAAGCTGTTTAGTGTTTGTGTGTGTATATGTGTGTGTGTGTGTGTGTGTGTGTGTGTGTGTGTGTGTGTGTGTGTGTATATATATATAGAGAGAGAGAGAAAGAGAGAGAGACACACAAACACACACACACACATATATATATATATATATATATATATATATATATATATATATATATATATATACATATACATAGGTCCACCTCCAAACCTTGAGGCTCCAAAACCTTGAACCCCAAAAGACAGAGATCAGAAGATCGAAGTTTTGAAAGTTTGAATGTTCTGAATGAAGACTGATGTACAGCACAGAACGGTATATTTACCATTTACCATTTTCTTCACTGTAGAGTGATCTCAGGATTGGTATATTTATTTAGCAGGGGGTCTGGGGGCACAGTTCAGCTCAAAATGGAAGGGGTGGTACCTATTGCATGTCGGCGTGGTACTCATGGTATGTTTGGCTGATACTACAACAACTTGTGAGGGCATTCACATGCTTAATGGAGCTGGCAACAACCAAGGTGACTCCAGAGGTGATGCCAGTTCTTGGGCTAATGCTTTGGCCTCATCCAGTCTTACGGTGTTATCCTAGGTCCAGTAAGTGGATTTCACAAGCCATCTCATTACCTGAGTCTAATACTGACATTGTGACCTCCAAGACAATGCTAGGATTTGACTGCCATCATCATTGGTCCCAAACAGTTGCCATCAGGTAGGCATATATCTAGAGAGGAGGAGTGTGATAATTTGACATTTGCTAAAACTCATAATCATTATAAGCCCTTTGTCATCATCTGCAGCCCAGTGAAACTACTCTTAATAAGATAGTGCTACGTAAAAAAATATGGCTCAAATACCTTGAGCAGAACCTGCCTTTGCACTTGAAAGCCCGATGTTCCTGTAGCAACAAGGAACACTTTTCATTACTTGTATAACCCTGAATTCTACAAGTACTGTGTCTAGTACCACATGTTAAGACATACCCACCTTGAGCATCATTAATGGATATTTGAAGTGCCACTTGGCTTTAGAAGATTTGGCCACACTGATGAGTGTTGATGTGACAATACAGCAACGTGAAAAAGTGGAAATTGGTGATGACAATGAGGAAGATGATGTAATTTAGTATACATGTTCAGCACTGCATGGTATATTGCTGAATTGTTTGAACTTGCAAATAATGGTGCCAGAAAATCCTCTTTGTGTGTCAGTGGTTAACTGTTGGAAGTCTCCTATCCCTGATCCTCTGCTTTTTGGGCCAGAGAGGTTGCCTTATCGAGTGCCTGTACATTTAGGCTGGTAACACTTCTATGAACTTGCTCATAGATCTGATTTTTTTCACCAGTATTACTAAACTCCTCTATAAGGTTCTTCTAGACACACACATGGAAGGGCGTATCAGTTTTCATACTGAGCATCTGCTGACAAAAGCAGGGGGGGGGGTTCAAATTACGCAGCTCAGAAAACCTTGGAAATATGCAGCTGTATCTGGGACAGTCTGTGTCTTTTGTACATACATAAGCCACACTGGCAAATATACTGCCTCTGTGAAAATTGTGGAGGGTAATGAGTTTGATGAAATATATCTTGCTACTCACCAAAACAGTGGAAATGTTACAGGCCCAGACATGTATTTGACTGCCACTGGGGTGTGTGTGTGTGTGTGTGTGTGTGTGTGTGTGTGTGTGTGTGTGTGTGTGTGTGTGTGTGTAATAGGCTGAAGGCTTGGGCTTAGGAGATTCCACATAATGACATAATGTGAATGCTGTTCCCATATGTGGGTATGTGCAAAGACCTTTTCCCATTCCCTGCACCACCACTACCAACAGAACAAGCACAATCCAGACATAAAACGCAGTGGGTGCAGATGTATAAAGAGGATAGTGAAAAGTGCTTTAAAGGCCATAGAATAAGCTTCCTGTACTGTGGTCTCTGAAGCAGGGAAAATAGGTATGCTCATGGGACAATGGCTTACTATCAAACTTAATGTTCAAATAAGTTTACCTAGGTGAATTAGTGTCATGAGCATATAGAGGTTGGTCTCCAATGGTATTTGAATCAGATTTTAATGACATATTGACTGAATGGCTTGCATTTAGATGGGGATGCTTTCTTTTCCTATCCAATTTTTTGCATTCTTATGATCCAGTAATATTGTGATTGATTATGCTGTTTGCTTCCTGATTGTTGCAAATGGGGAGAATACTTGGTACTTCAGTGATTGAGAGAATATATCATGAGTGGGCTTTTTTGAGTCAAGTAGTTCTTATAGGCACAATCATGTTCTAATATAACATTTGTGTCCCGAATGTTTCCTTTGTATTTTAGATAAACATCCATTGTTGAACAATATTCCGTCTTGCATGATCTTTCCTAAATGCCTTCTCCATATTTATTTTCAGATATCATATACACATTAATTGCTGAATAATATCTTGTGTTAGTATGGCATCGACTTTCTGATTTTAGTGGACTGAGTTTATAGTTTGTAGTTTGATGAACGAGGGCAATATATAGTGATTGGCTTGTTTTAAAACTGGGAGGTTCTGATACGTTGGTACTGCATCGCAACACATTTACTCCTTAAATGTTTCAGATTAGATAAATATACTATATTTCAATGGGCAAGCATATTACATTATGATTGGTTCATTTTAGAGTGCATGTGATAGGTGGTAATAACACCCTAGCATGACATGTTCCTCCCAAAAGTTGTGAACTAGTGGAATATATTTTATATTCCACTAGTTCAATATTCATTTTCCCTTGGAGAGCACTCTGCTTTGGCTTGTAAGCAGCCCCCCTCCACACACACACACACACACTCATCTTCCACTTTCTCTCTTATTCCCTTCTGTTAGCAGATAGTATCCATAATCTGATCAATACTGTGTGTTTGTTAATTTAAACTGAGACCACAGTGGCCTACTGATACAAGGTTATCCTGTTTTTCCACCTGAAAATGGTTAAGAAATGACTTACAGTTTCAGAGCAGTCCTTGGTCAGTTGTGATTGTTTCTCAAACACAAACTTGTCTTTGCTTTGGCTCATTAGCAGCAGTACAAAGAATTGTGTGCTCACACCCTTGTTCTCCCCTCCCCCTTCCCTGTTTATTACCTTAAGACAGTCCCAAAGTTAATAAATATTACCTGTGGCAAGCACCATTTTTTAAAACTACAATCACCCTTGCACTATCATATGTTCATTCATCAATTAACTCTGTTACCGGATTGTTTCCAGCCCCCTCATAAGAGCAACTAACAGGGTCTCTACCCGCTTCGCTCCCCACCCTGCCCACTATTCCATCCCGCCCTCAGTGGTCCCACCTTTATTACACTCACAAACCCCTCCCATCTTTCCAGTAGCCAGCCACAGCGCTAACCCAAGACTACCTCCTCCATCTTCCCACTACTATCACACCTCCTCAACTAACATGTACACGCATACCTTACCTATGCTCACTGCATGCACTCTTCTTGCATATCTTACATCCTACCAAAGCCCTATCATTCCCGCACTCAACCACTACCACTGTACTACTACTCACACCACCACTCATGTCTCAACCTCACTCAGCTCCCCTCCCACCAACTCAAAAACCATCCCTATGCACCCCCCACATATTCTACCAGCTATATTACTCAAACATAAAGCATCCCTACAACTTAACATAGTAACCCTCCCACCATACCTATTACCCAAAGAGCACAATCATAAAGTTTCCCTTATAAACAAACACATTCAAAAACTGAGAAAACTAATAACCTCATGCATATCAAAACTAGCCCTACGTGCAGATATCCACCCCAACCCTGGCCCTACCGTCTCCATCCCCAATCCTCATAATCAGACTAGAAACCACAACTTCTCCCATATTACAAACAATAGAAAGCCAAATGACTTCCTTATACTAAGCCTAAATATTAGAAGTATATCCAACAAAGTCCATGAACTCTATGCCACCATAGACTTGTACTCCCCAGATATAGTCATCCTGACAGAAACCTGGCTAAAACCTCACATTACCAGTGAGCGAATACTCCTTACAGGTTATGGCATACTAAGAGTAGACCGGCTAAACAAGAAAGGAGGCGGTGTAGCTATAATATTTAAACAGCATCTAAACATCCAAATCTAAAAATCATCGGCTCCACAAATAGGCAATGAAGAAATAATATATACCAACCTCAAAATAAACCAAAACAAAACCATCAACATAATTGGATGCTACTTCCCACCTGGCCAAAACATCCCTCCACTAGAAAACCTCCTCAGCTGGTCTACCCACCATCTTCCCCAAGAAACTGTAATTTTAGGTGATTTCAATATTGACTGGCAATCCTGTTCTGTCAACCATCATATAAACCTTCATGGCTCCACCCAACTAATCCAGTCGCCAACCAGGATAAATAAAAACTCCAGCAAGCACACTACCCTGAATTGGATACTAGTCAGTAAGAGCCCCCAGTCATATATAACAGGCTGCTTATCAGATAGCCTCAGTGATCACTCCTCAACATTCCTACTGACAAAATACCTATACCAAGCTAAACCTGTCATCTACCGTCAGATACATAAAGAAATAAACTTTAACCCCCTCACATTCATCTCATCCCTCAAAGAATCCTCTAAAGTACCTCAGTCTTGATGACGCAGTTGAATTTTTTAATACTACCTTCCTGAGCATCCTTAATTACCATGCCCCCATAAGACTTTCCAGAATCAAAGCAGAACCCTCCCCATGGCTACAGAAAACCATTAAGTCAGAAATGAAAAACAGGGATAAAGCCTGGGAGCACTGGCACAAAACCAAGACCCCCTCAACTAGACAGAAATTCCTAGAAATACGCAATAGAGTCAAAAAGCTAATAAAACAGGACACATTCCAATACTACCAGTCTGCTCTAGACTCCTCCGAACACAGCCCCAAACAATTCTGGTCCTCCATAAACTCCGTCCTCCACCCAGGTAAAGTCAGTACCCCTCCTCCTAACATCCCTCACTCCTCAGAAAATATTGCTACCTCATTCAACACACACTTCACACAAGCCATACTATCACTAGCTAAACAACACAACCACCCTCCCCTCCAACCCACACCTTCAACTACTAATCTCCCCACTGCCTTCTCTTTTTCTCCTGTACCTACCTCCAACATAAAAAAAACTCTTTAACTTAAACCCACCAAATTAGCAGCAGACAACCTCCCAAGTGAATACCTACAAATTGCAGCTGATGCTCTGGCCTACCCAGTATCCATCTTGATTAACCGATCTCTGTCAGAAAGTTATGTTCCCACACTGTGGAAAGTATCACATATAATTCCCCTCCACAAAGGCGGACCCTCCACAGAACTAACCAATTACCACCCCGTAGCTATTCTCTCTCCACTCTCCAAAATACTAGAGAGATGCATACACTCTCAGGTCTCAGACTACCTCCTTACTAACAACCTCCTTTCCAATACTCAGCATGGTTTCCGGCCAAACCATAGCACCACCACTGCCTTACTCTCCTTTAATAACACTATCCTTCAGCATAAAAACAAAGGCTATCTCTCCTCTGCTACTTTCCTAGACCTATCTAAAGCATTTGACATGGTCCCACACAAACAACTTATCTCTGTCCTCAATAACCTATCCTTTTCACAATCAGTCACCAACTGGTTTCAGAGTTACCTGTCTGACCGCCAACAATCCGTTGTATGGCAGAATGACATATCTCCCCAACTACCTGTCTCCACAGGGGTTCCCCAAGGATCCATCCTTGGACCCCTACTCTTCTCTGTTTTCACAAATAATCTAGCCTCTGCCACCACACATGGCACACTCATACAATATGCAGATGACTCGACCATCATCTGCTCAGCCCAGTCCCTACCCAAACTGCAAAAGGTCACACAGGAAGCCTTTTCCTCTGTTGAAACTTGGTTATCCGATGCCCAATTAATACTCAACCCAAACAAAACTAAACTACTCATCTTCCAACCCACCAAACATACTCAAAACAACTCTCACTTTAACATCACAGCAAAAGACAACACCACTATATACCCAACTGAACACACCAAATTGCTAGGAGTGGGAATAGACAATAAACTAAAATTTGACATTCACATATCCATGACCATAAAAAAAGTCCACAAAAAAATAGGAGGATTATACAGAAATAAGCATCTTCTCACCAAAGCAGCAAAGATTTCAATAGCAAATTCCCACCTTATCTCCACCCTACTTTATGCCGCTCCAATATATACCAACCTAAGGCAATGCGATCTAAACAAGCTAGAGACCTGCTGCAACAAAATCAACAAATTCGCCACAGGGGCATCCTACCGTAGTCACCACTATCTCTCACTTGCTGAACTGGGCTGGCTTGAACTCCCTCACCTCCTTCAATGGTATCAACTCTCACTCTCCCACAAACTAGTAAACCATTCACTAAATGTCCCAGCCCTCCAGAATCTACTCCAACCCTATCGCACCACCAGACCACTAAGATCTAGCAACAAAAATCACTTGCAGATCACTAAAGCCAATAACTCTGCTGGTGAAGCACTATTCTCTTGCACCATAGCCAAATTATGGAACTCCCTCCCACCCACAATTACCTCCGTACCATCATGCACCCACTTCAAAACTTTACTAAAAGTGCACCTAAAACATGCTGGCTATGCCCTTGCAACTCCCACTCTAATATCACCCACCCCATCCAACCACTACCTTTCTTTCCACTCATAGGTTCATAGGTTCATACTAGGCTATCTGCCCTAGGGTATTTATAAGCCTAGCCAGAGTGTGTGTGGCTTTCACCACCCCTTAGGATGAGAATACTATACCCATTAGTTTGCTGTGCCTCTGTCCAGCAGTGACACAGAGATGATTCCCAGGGTAAACCTACGATCTCCCATCCACTCGTCAAGATTTCTCTTGAACAGAGTCAGTGAGGGGTTCTGCCTCACATGGACTGGGATTCTGTTCCATAGTGTAGGGAGTCTCTGGGTGATGAATCTGTCCCTCCAGCACGTCCTATTTATATCCGTGTTGAGGTTTAAGTCTCTTGCTCTCGTGGCTCTGGTGGATTTGGATTTTTTGAGGTGGAGCATGTCCATTAATTCCGGGTTGGACATGGCTTTGTATGTCAGGCACAGATCACCTCTGAGCAGACGGTATGTGACTGAATAGAGCTGGAGTTTCTTCATTCGGGCAGCATATGACATATGTTTGAGCCCCTTTATCCTTTTGTTGAGGAACTTTTGGGGTCTTTCCAACTGCTGCAGGTGTCAATTAAGGTACATTCCGAATGGGGCGTTGTGCTCAATCATTGGTCTGATAAGTGAAGAGTACAGGGGTACAATGACCTCTCCTGATCTGGATGTGAATCCCTTCATGATCAGGTGGGCAATGTAGAAGGTCTTCCTAACCACTTTGGCAATGTGAGTGTCAAAAGAGAGGTTACTGTCAACTTAGGTCCCTAGTTCCCTGATAACTTCTTCCGTGTTTAATGGATTACCACCTATGTGGTAATTAGGGGTTACCTTGTTTTTCCCAAAGGGTATGACTATACATTTTTTGGCATTTAGCTTAAGGCCATGGCTCTGGCACCAGTTATCCATTTCTATGAGACCTCTCTGGAGGATGTCTGTGTCTGATGGAGTGTCAATTATGGTGCCCAGTTTGCAGTCATCTGCAAATTTTGTCAGCCACAATCCCCCTATGTTTGCCTGCACTTCAGAAAAATAAATGCCGAACAAGAAGGGGCCCAGGACTGAGCCCTGTGGGACACCGCTCGTGACCGGCTTAGAGTCTGACATGGCACCAGCAACTCTAACCCTGTGGGTTCTGTCCTTGAGCCAGTTTGCAACCCATCTTGTGACATATGGGTTTACATCTAAGCTGGTGAGCTTTTCTATGATGCCCGAGTGGGGTATTGTGTCGAACGCTTTTGCTAGGTCAAGGTAGGCTGTGTGAACTGCCTTACCCTCATCAATGGCCTTAGTGACTGTTTCGAAAAAGTCGACCAAGTTCAAGAGGCAGGATCTGCCCTTGACAAAGCCAAATTGGGTAGGATCCAATGTCTGTAGGTCCCCAATGTCTTTATTTATGAGTTCCATTATGATCCTCTCCATAGCCTTGCAGACAAGGCTCGTCAAGCTTATGGGGCGGTAATTTCCAGGGTCCGTACAAGCATCGCCTTTGTGGAGTGGGACCACAGTTGCCGTACACCATTCTTTGGGTACGTATCCTGTAGTAAGGCTAAGATTAAACTGCAGCCTTATGTGTGGGTTTAGTTCCTCATTGAGTTCGTGTAGCACACAGCCGGGGACACCGTCCGGTCCCATTGATGCTGTGTTTTTTGCTTTAGAGAGAGCAGCTCTCATTCCACTAACTACCTTGATTATAGCAAGCTCAGATGCTCATAAGCCTAGTACTTATACAGCAGGAACTTCTTATTTTAACATTTGTTAATGTCTGTTATGTACTTCACAGATAAAGATTCTAGTTGTCTACTGATATACTATGTTCTTCATCTGTAAATATGTTGTAAGTAATTGCTATGTAAATTGTTAATCGCTATGTAATCCAATGTAACTACTGTCTGTTTCTTTTAACTGTGGAGCTTTTCTCCCCGGGCCTCCGCTGAAAATGGACCTATGTCCATTCAGACACTCCCGGTCAACAAATATAAATAAATAAATAAAATATTCTTATTTTAATGAAATGGGGAAACTTGTTGTGATTGGTCCAATTCAATAAGTTTTATTATGGCATTTACTTTCTGACTGTGGTGGAGTGAATCCATACTTAGTTGTTGGATGAATGAGGGAAACATATAGTTGGCTCGTTTCAACATTTAGAGGCCTTGATAGGTGATTATTACATAGTAATACAAAATTACTTCCTGAATGTCCTAGATCAGACAGACATCTTATATTTTAATGGGCATTCTAATATTTAGAGATTTTTGACAGGTATTATTGTGTTTTAATATGATATTTATGTCCTGAAGGTTTCAGGTTAGACAAATATGCCACATATCAGTGAACGAGGGCAATACATTATAATTGGTTCATTCCCACTTGGTGGAGCATATTGGATGGGTTATAACTGTATTTTAGTGTGATGTTTACCTTGTGGTTCAATGAATGAGGGAAACACATTGTGGTTGGCTTGTTTTTAACATTTAGAGGTTTTTGATGTGTGGTTATTTTGTATTAATATGACATATACTTCCTGAATGTCCTAGAATGGACAAAATATAATGTACTTTAATGGATGAGGGTAACACAATGTGGTTGGCTGACTGCAATGTGTAGAATGCCTTTGACAGGTAAAATTGTATCCCAATAGGACATTCACTTTTTGAATGAAGTTGACCAGTGAAAATGTTTTATTTCAATTGACAGGGATGAAATATTGTGATTGGTTTATTTTAAAGTGCAGAGTTTTTGATATGTCATTAATATATTTTTAAATAGTTCATGCTGTGTTTGTAAATGTTTCTGGTCTGAAGAAGTGGTCACTCTGACTGTGAAAGTGCTGACATCTAAAAAACATTTTACTTCAAATATTCAGTCTTGTCTTCTGTTTTACTTTCTTATTGGATATATTTTGGAGGATTTACCATGTATCCTGGGCACTGTTTCTTTTTTGGACATTATTCTAATTATATTTTAAAGTCGCGGTGGTACAACAGTAGCGTTGTTTCCTCACAGCAAGAGGTTCTCCTGTTCAATTCTTGGCTGGAGTGCCTTCTGTGTGGAGTCTGCATGTCCTCCCCGTGGTCAAGTGGCCTCCGAAAGACATGCGTGAATGGGTGTGCCTTCACTGAAGGTTGGGCGTTGGGCTGGCAACTCGGCACCATAAAAAATTCTACTGCCAGTCATTAGCGGACCGGAATTCCGCTGTGGCGACCCCTAACTGGGAAAAGATAAACAACATTGTTGTTGCTTAAAATAATACACATCTATGTTAATGTAGCATTTAGTTCAGAACATGCAAGAATTTGTCTTTCTTTAAATTAATACATGAGCAATTTATGTCTTCTACAATGCTTACCTAATTTCTCATATATTAACAGTAATGGGCAAATACGATTCCACAAACTATATGTAAATGCAGACAGCTTATTAGTATTTTCCCTTGAACAATCAAAAAAATCAATTACAAAAGCAAATTGTTTAGCATACCTGTTTCATATCATTTGACAGGAAATCATATTGTAGTTTGTGTAATAATCACCATCAATTAAGTTGTATTTATTTATTGACATTTGTTTACCAGGAAAATGCAACTGGGTAATAAAAATACCATTTTCAGGGGAGGACTGAGGAGGAAAGCTTATTTTTTATAGGCAGACACTGGTTAAAAAGAAAAGAGATTTAATACATGTTGTGTCAAGACATTATTAAGGAAACAGTGTCTTCACTGCTACTTATAGAAACATCTTCAGACTGCCATCACTTTTGCAGATTTATAGGCAAATGCAAATTAAACTAAATTTGTTTCACTGAAGAGCAACACTTCCTTGTATCATTTGTTTGTTCGTTTGTTAATTTGTATGTACCACCAGCAAGTCTATCCTAATCTCCATTCCATGCATCTCTAACTAGGTGTAAATTGATGTTTTGATTTTAGTACTGTTTTATTAATGACAGTTGGTCTAAGTTTGAGAGTTACATGTTCTTTTCTTTTATTACATAATGCTATAAATACTTGCTTGTGCTTGTTTTTTTTTGTGATGGCAAAGATTTTTATCTATCTCATGAGTTAGATTTGTTGGCTTCAATTTTATTTAATGAATTTCATTTCTGTTGAATTTTTTTTTCAAAATTTGACATGTATATTTTTGTCTGCTTCTATATCTGTATTGATTTATATCTATAGTTAAAGTATTATTATTATTATTATTATTATGCAAAACATGAAATGTACATTGCTGTTACATCATTGTCTTGATGTGACCCTTTTCATATCTGCCATGGTGTATTCTCTTCAAAATAAACATTTCACATTGATCAAAAAACAACTTGGAAACTAAATACAAAGCACTGGGAAAAAGTCTGAAAACAGCCACTTTGTTAAATAATAGATATCTTCATAATTTATTTAATAAAATAGCAGATTTTAGACTTCTACAACTTCTTTCCAGTGGTTTGGACATGGTTTCATTGTATATTTTCCTGGGAAGTATTAGGTGTTAACTGAGTCTTAGAATGAGAAATGTAAAGTAATTGATTATGAAGCACACAAACATATGCATTGTTCCTTCTGAGGCAGAGTAATACTATTGATGAAATATTGTTATAGATTTTTCTAAGCTGATCACTATTCCTCGGTGAAATTAATTCCTGAGATTTCAATAAATTGCTAGATTATATCTTAGCTTCAATCCCATGATATGAAGGACTATAGCATTTTCTATGCTACAGTCTGTCAGTGAAAAATAGAAAAAATAGTTCCTCTGACACTCTGCTAGTTAGGCACTAATATGATCACTTCCCAGAACTAGTCATCTGTCCCAGCAAGCTTGACTAATTCCAGTTTATTAATCTGTACAGTTTATCTTGCATTACTTATCCCTTTTCTGTGCCCTTGACAGAATGAGCAGAAATTTGGAACTGTACCTTCCTCTATCCTGTGTGTCCCAAGCTACACTCCAGTCAGTGTCATTAGCAAAGATTATAGGTTCATACTAGGCTATCTGCCCTAGGGCATTTATAAGCCTAACCAGAGTGTGTTTGGCTTTCGCCACCCATTTTAAATTAATTTTGCTATGCCCTTTTTCGAGGTTATAGGTTCATAGGTTCATACTAGGCTATCTGCCCTAGGGAGTTTCTTTTTATGTCATGGTGGCTATATGCCTAACCTTTGTGGGTGTTCACTCTATAAGACTTTGGTATCTTTTTGATATCCATTTATGTCACAGTATCATTCAGTTCCAGAGCTTATTTTGCCCAGCATTACCTGATTCTAGGCACTTTTGAAGAAATTGTGATGAAGACCACTGAATACTAGTAAAGACCCTTATTAATCATGATTTGGTCTGCCCACAACTTAGCAATCACATCTCTAAGTGTTGAGAGAGCTACCTATAGATGGAGCAGCACTGATTTTTCTAGTACATCGTGTACTTCACTCACTGGAATTCTACCATTCATAGCATGTATAAATAGTGCACTTTATTTATTTATTTTTTATTTTATTACACCTGTTCACCATATCTATTCATATTTTGCTGATTTTATTCTTATTTTATCAATCTACTCTGACCCGTGGTGGTGGTGCTGCAGTAGCGTTGTCACCTCACAGTAAGACGCTGTCTGGTTCGATTCTCAGCCAGAGCATCTTCTGCATGGAGACATGCGTGAATGGGCGTACCTTCGTTGAAGGTTGTGCATCAGGGCTGGTAACTCGGCATGTAAAAATCAACTACCAATCATTAGTGGACCGGAGCTCCGCTGTGGCGACCCCTAACCGGGAAAAGCCGGAAGATACAACAACAACAACAACAACAACTCTTTACCATTGTTGTTCATGCTGCTAATTTTAAACCATCATGTCTGTGGTCTTAAGCTGTTTGCCATTTTCTTGTTACTAGATTGACTTCCTAGCACTACATTATTACATTGTTTTCTGTGTCCTTTTCAACTCTTTCCCTAAATTCTTTTATTCATGATCATGTAGAAGAAACAATTCTGAAGTGTTGCTTTGAAGTCTGAAAGTAGAGCAAGATAAACATAGGATCATAGGAGGTTACTAGGCTACTGATCCGGAGGTCATTTCAAGCCTAGCCATTTCATCCCAATGTAATACCCTAGATACTCTAGTCAATACCTAGGATTGTATTTAGTAATGACTGCCCATTCCATGAGGGTTGTGGGAGTTGTCCCTGGTAAGAATGTATGGTGACCCATCAACTTGTCCAGTTTCCTTTTGAACACTGTCATAGAGGTGCTCTTCTTCACATGAAATGGCAGCATATTCCAAATATGTGGCAGTCTCTGGGAGACAAATCTGTCCCTCTGGCACATGCTATTCAAGTTGCAGGTCATATTTAGGTCTCTGGAATGGGTAGCTCTAGTCTTGTTTAATTTACAGATGTACAGCAAATTCATTAGGTTTGGGTCAGATGTTGCTCTGTAAAACAGGCATAAGTCTTCCCTAAGAAGTCTATACTATACTGAGTATAGGAACAGGAACTTTAGGTGATCTGTTTAAGGCATTTGCTGGAGTCCTTTGAGCTTGTTTGTTAGAAATCTCTGAGGTATCTCCAATTGGTGCAGGTGCTTTGTATGGTACATGTCAAAAGTGGCATTATACCCAATCATGGGATTGATTAATGAAAAGTATAGAGGGGTTATAACCTCCTTTGCTCTAGAGGTGATGCCTTTGGTAATCAAGTGTGCTAAGCAGAAATACTTCCTTACTAAAGCAGACACATGGTGGTCAAAGTTAAGGTCGCAGTCGACTTGTGATCCCAGATCCATTACCATTTCATAGGTACACAGGATATTGTTAATTTGATAGTGTAAAGGGACATTGTTTTGACCGAAGGGAATGATGATGCATTTTTTTGCATTTAGTTTGAGACCATGACTAAGACTAAGGTCATGATTAAGACACCAGTTGTTGGTCTGCATGAGACCCTCCTGAAGTATACTGACATCATTTGGGAATCCAATAATTGTACCCAGAACGTAATCTTTATAATTTCAGAAAATGTTAAATAAAATCCAAAAAATGACAATACTAATTGTTTTTAATAATTGTAAAATTCGTAGCCATTCCTCTCTGTGTATGAACTCTGCCAACAATCTAAATAAACTAATTGCCCTGCCCCATCAATTTGCAGTTTTCTGATGTCCCAGGCCATCAAACCATATATATATTTTTGTGCAATGGTACTGTAAATAAAAAGCCATGTTTTCACTACATCAATATTTTTTAAAAACTAACAGAATTAAAAGAATAGCGCAAATGGAGATGAGAAAATATTTTCATGTCATGGTGCATTGGTGCAGCGTTTAGCATTGTTGCCTCACAGCAAGTGGTTCTTCAGTTCAATTCTCAGCTGGGGTGCCTTCTGTGTGGAGTTTGCATGTCCTTCCTGCGTTCACGTGGGTTTCCTCCAGGTACTCCTGTTTCCTCCTACATTCCAAAGACATGTGTCTGGAGTGTTTCTCCCTGGGCCTCCACTGAAAATAGGGTGTGTCCTCCTTGGACTTTCCCAGTCAACAAATGTTAAATAAATAAATTAAGTAAGCACTATCAACTGAGAATGTGACAGATGAAGTCTGCCTGTATCTCCATTTGGATTATTCATAACCAAAAGACGAATACCATCAACCACAGAGTTAGCGAATTCTAACAATGAGGCACCGACCAGGAGTAGAATTAAATACAGTTTAATCCAAAGGTACACATAGACATAGACTGAGCGCTTTCTCCAGTACAACTGGCTTCATCAGAGTCAATTAACAAAACACACCCAGCTTAATCTTTCTTTATATAGCCCAATAAAATCCACTATCAAATCAATAAAATAATTAAGTAATTAATCAATTGTTTAAAAAATCTTAGATGAATAAAATTCATAAAATGAGGAATAATAGCATACTTGACTCTACACAATGTAATAAATTATTATTAATTGATCAAATTGTTGATTTTTCAAGTTATACTCCAGTCATGTGCAAACATTTAATATGTCCTAACACTTTATAAATCAATGATGTTTATAAAAATTTTAGTTTTATATGTACAAGAGATTCTTCAAAACTTAAACAAGTAATACAAGTATACATAAATATACATGTTTGTACATACATTATATATTACATATATTTTTTTATTAAAGTATATGGAATTTGTTAGGAGATTAATTTATAAACATCATTAATTTATAAACATCATTGATTTATAAAGTGTTAGGACATATTAAATGTTTGGACATGACTGGAGTATAACTTGAAAAATCAACAATTTGATCAATTAATAATAATTTATTACATTGTGTAGAGTCAAGTATGCTATTATTCCTCATTTTATGAATTTTATTCATCTAAGATTTTTTAAATAATTGATTAATTACTTAATTATTTTATTGATTTGATAGTGGATTTTATTGGGCTATATAAAGAAAGATTAAGCTGGGTGTGTTTTGTTAATTGACTCTGATGAAGCCAGATGTACTGGAGAAAGCGCTCAGTCTATGTCTATGTGTGCCTTTGGATTAAACTGTATTTAATTCTACTCCTGGTCGGTGCCTCATTGTTAGAATTCGCTAACTCTGTGGTTGATGGTATTCGTCTTTTGCTTTTTTTGTATGTTCCTGCCTTGGAGCTATCCACATTTTTGCTTTGATTATTCATAACCAACCATTATTTTGGCCATCAAATGCATTATTATACTATTTGTTGAGCAGCATGCTGGTTCCCAAATCTCTCACAGCCACCTGTTCAAATGTCGTTTTCATAAAGATAAAACAGCCTAATATTTTTTGGACTCCAGAACCATGTACAAACTTAAACTTTGTCATTATAAGGAACTGTTGATAAAAATATTATCTTAAGTGTATTGCCTATAAATGATATCACAGGATTCAGTATTAGTAATGGCTATATTCTGAGCAATACTAACAAAAAAAAAACTTTTTTTCCCGTGGTACTGCATTATACTGTTCATGTCACTTTGATTGTCTTCATCAGTTGGAGTGATGTGAGCAAACAAAACCTTATTGCATATCTTTTTTTCCCTTAGGCATACTTCTTTAACTATCCCTATTTCCTCATATCTTTTTTTATTGTGTCGTGTGTTCTCATCAGGTGTCTCAGCTTCCTACCAAATCCCTAAATACAGACTGGCATTGCTCTAACTTGCCTATAGGAGTTGTTGTATGTCGCATGTATTCAAATGAGACACTGAGGCATGGGATGGGTTCAAGTGATTTACTGTACATAAACACATCAGGAGCTCTAACTGGAGCATATACTTTGAACTTCATATGCTTACTGACTGACTCATTACTTCTCACACACTCACATGTGCATCCCCATTCAAGTTTGCACTCACACTGAATGACTGTACCAAATGGCAATGATCTCACATGTGCTCAGTAACTTATATGCACATGTTCTCTGACTACAGTGTCTGACTAGGTACAATATACACACTGGTCTACAGGAGTATTATGTGACAGTGAGTACTTATATTTCAACATGCTGATTCTCTGTATAGGACTTGTTTTTCTGCCTTGCAATCCAGGAGTGCCTGGCAGGGTTGACCTTGCCTTATACCATGAAATGGATTAAGAGGATATTTGAAAAATTAAAGAATGAAATTGTGCAGCAAAAATAACATGCTGTTGTGGATATTTTAAATATGTATTACCAACTGACTGCTGCCTACTCCCCACTACCCCATCTATACCCACTAAGTCTCCCCTAGACCAAGTTGAACAGCTTTCCCTTAAAAAGTCAAGGCATCTCATATAGACTTGTCTATATTCTCCTCCCTTTTTAGTTTTTCCTTCCTTGTCTTATCTTCAGTACATCTTCAAGATTATCTCTACTAGACATACTGTATGAACAACCATCATATGTTACTACCTGCTATACTTTAATTGTATGTCTAAATCTCTATGCTTATGTAAATATCTTATGCAATCATATGTTATTGTTGGCTATATTTTTATATCTAAATGTGTAAATATCTTATGTGTAGTATGTTAGCAATTGTTCTAGAGAGTTTCTCCCCAGGCCTCCACTGAAAACGGACAGCTCTGTCCAGTCAGACCTCCCCGGTAAACAAATGTAAAATAAATAAATAAATAAATAAAATAATAAATACATTTTTACATTAATTTGCTTCTGGAGTTACATAGCTGTCATGGATGTTTACCGCAGTTTATTGAATACAGTGAGGAATTTTTTTTCCGTTTAAAATAAAATTGCAGCATTATAATGCAGATATTTATATGGGTGAAAACAATGTAAATTGTCTTCCTGTCCCTAACAAAAGAGAAAGGAACTTGTTTAACTTTTAAAACTATGGAACCATTGTAAGCATGCTTTCTAGTATTTTCTCTGCATCTATGTGATTTAGATCCTGCAGCTGAAAGAGCATCTGCTGCTATCTTTAATGATTTATTTATATTTTGTTTACTATATATCACTCACTAGGCAGACACAGTTGCTCTCAGAAGATGTGTGTAAGCTTTCCTCTGATTAATTGACTTTGTCTGTATCAGTCTGTAGACAGAGGTGGAAGAGTGATAGATTTACAGACGACAGCTCTATTGTCTTAATCAGCGAACTGTTCTGACACTCTACCTTGTTATGTATATTTTGCCTCATTATGTGCCCACACCCCACTGGTAAAGACACTTATTAAAATAAAACTACACAAACCATTTCCTTTTAAATGGACTTCCCACATTAACAACAGCAGGCAAGCGAGCATAACGGAGCCCTCAGAAATGACTCTGTACTGTGTTACATTAAAATGCTCCTCCCTTTCTGCTCAACTAAAGAGGCTTGATGTTAACTGATGCTATTTTCATGAATAAAGCCTTTTACAGATTTTTCAACTTCAAATTGATTTCTGTAATAATGCCATAATATGTAATATTTATTACAGATGCATTATCAATCTATTTTAGAATTCATTACATGAATGATGCTCACATTCACCACATAATTATGAGCAGTCTCACAAACTGGCTGTATAAAGGGAAAATACACTGACCTTTATTTTAACAGTATTTCAAACCGAAGTCTGTCCAGGTAGAAGAGTGGATAATTTTCATTGATTTCCATTTGATTTATTCTCTCAAAAGAAAAAGGTTAGCAAATAAATCCATTTGAAATAGGACACTGTTTTAAACAGATTACATATAATGTGATTTTTGAATATTATACAGTGATATTGTATTGTATTGTGCTTTAATAGCATTGAACCATGAAACTAGGTAAGAATTCTATGGTTTCTATCAATGTGCTATAGTGCAATATAGTTAACCTTAGAATAAAAGACTGTAACATTTAGTAGTAAAATAGATGGTTCTTTGCAAATAAACTGACCAAATCCTGTATTGAACTGGAGACTCTATTAATATAGGGCATCAGTGAAAATTGGGAGAAATATGTAGTAGACAGGGTTCATAGCTAGTTAATGGGCTTGCATTCTAGATAGCATTAACAAGCCTAGCCCAAATCCCTAATTAATCTAGGGCTCTGTCTGAATAACTGACTAGCTCAGTGTCACACAGTAGGTGAAGGAAGGTGCATAGATTCAAACCCTGTATCCTTGGTACAGGAAGCAGCTCATTAATTAGTCAGATATTGAGTCTGTTTTGCTAGTTGCCTTACCTTTAGTCTTCCTTGCCACCTGCCACACCATCAGTGGATTAGCAATGAATGCTAGGAAGGGAGGAATGGTGAACCCAAGAAGTATGATTGCAAACTTCTCTGCTCTCAAGGATCCATAGTAATGAAAACTTCTTTTTTTCTTTTCTTTTGTCTGTGGAAGGTGAAAAAAAACATGTCTGCATAATATCCCAGTGAAGGTAATGTTATGGAGCAGCTCCACAAGAAAAACTGGTATATTATAATTGGGGAGTTGGCTTGCTTATTGCCAGAAGTTTCCCAGCTATAAGATTATGTCGATATATTTCAATGCTCTCTTCCAGATTTACAGGCATGCCCACAAATGATTGAAAAATACAAGCTGTACAAATGCTAAGCATTCTATTTTATCTAAAAAGGTTCAGAGTGAGCATCATTCAATTATCGAGTGCCAAGATGACTGGAAAGACAGCGATGAAGATGTCAGAGTTATTGATAATATGAAGGCCAGGATGCAATTCGTCTTCTGGAGCAGTAGTTCACCTTGATTTCTGGTAGACCTTTTTGACTGGGTCTACAATCCTACTACAAATCACCTTAGACAAATGCTGTATAAACTCCACTCTTTTAACTTAAAACTTAATCTGCTTAAGTGTGCATGGGAATATAAGTATATTTTTTGCTGGACATTGATTAAAATAGCTGGATGACAATTCTCCAGAGATAAACCAGAAGGAAAAAGCCTTCTATCCACTCAAACGGCATATTAGGCAGCACATAGTGTTTATTAAATTACTTTATCTTTATACATTAATAATGGCATGGCTAGTGGTGTGACACATTTTCACAAAAATGAGCAGGGGGGGGGGGGCGGTTAAGGTAATATAGATGGTAGGGATGCAAAATCAGACTGAAGTTCCTCAACCAGTAAATGAGGAGACAGAATTCTCTGTTCTACCTTTCATTTTGTGTTTTTGTTTGCATGTGAGAAAGTGATGGTACAATTAGACAGGATTTCCACTCTCCGAAAAGAAAGAAAGAATGATAGATGCATCCTTGCATCCCTGAAATGAGAGCACATTTGAGTATAGTGTCATCTGTAAGTAAAGGCATTAACCAGTTATTATGAATATAGGTCAGTAAATTATACCTGTAGGGACAAATGATCTGTAAACTACTCTACCAGTTATGCTCAACTTTGGGATGACAGATATGATGAGGACAGTTTCCTTCAGGATGATGTGATCATGGTGAGTTCTCATCTTATAGTATGATGGACTCTGAGATCTCAGATCAGCACCTGGCTTAAGTAAGGAAGGGAACAAACATTCAAAGATAGGTCCTGAAGGAGATGCTCTGGAGGTGATGATGAGGGAGGAGTGCTTTTACCATTCAGGTAAAAGTTGTTTAGGGTAGCAGGACAGTGCTGCTGGTATCAGTTGTGTATGCTGATTAAATGACTGCTGTGTTTCATATTATCTGAGTTGTCTGTCATTGTTCACTTGCCTGCTACCAGACTAAGGTCCTGAGATTTTCTGGTTTACCAGTGGATAAAAGCATCCATATCTCTAAACAATGTAATGACTCCCTCCATAGGCATAGAAGAGGACACAAAGGAATTGAATGTGATTTTTTGTTTGTTTGTGACAGGACATAAGGAAGTGGTGGATACACTACTCACTTTCTTTCCTAAGGAAGAAACTATGATTTCTCAAGTGATTTCTGTTATTTCTTTCAGTGTATAGAAGGCCTGTTACTTTATGGCTAAATTCTCTGCACAGCATTCTTATGCATTTTTCACTTTGCTATCTTAATGGTACTCAAAATGCCTTTACAGATGATAGAAAATATTGTTCTCTGCATATATGTTACATGAAAGATGTGTTTTTATGTGACTGAAGGTGGGGTAGAAATGCTGGGGCACACAGAATCCACTTTCTGTGTCTACATGACATGAAAAGAACACTATATGCTTGTTTTAGCTAAGGAGGTTGTGACTCTATTTTAGGGGGGCACCATCATCCTGTCACAGAGCAAAGTCCACCTGTTATTGTACAGCCTGCATATGACAGTTGCTCACCAAGTAGTTTTGCTGTGCCACGAGGAGCCTGTCTTCCTCTTGTCAGGTACAGCCCAGCCCATGCAGTTGTAATGCTGCTTGCATAATGCATGGGTGTAGAGCTCTGCATACTTGCCTGTCCCATCTGAGGGAGAGGTGCAGTCAACCTATGTAAACCATCCCACAGGAGTTAATAAATTGCTTTGCTGAAATATATGTCTGCATTGCCTGTGGGTGGGGGTGGGGCGTTAGTTTTGGTAGTTTTCATGAGACTGATCTGGGGTCAGATCCCATCAGGGAGGACCTCACATTGGGGGGCTGCAGTGGTCACCCATATTGGTAAACACATGATGCATTACCTTAGTTCCCCTTGTGGGGATGTCACGACACTGCTGCAGGACATATAAGGGCATGGACTAACCTTTGGGCAACTTAACTGCAGCACGACTAAGCAACACAGTCAGTGGTCACTTAATGCCACCCCAAACCATGGTGTAATGATATACCTTGATAGATAAACATACATCCAAATGCACACAATGGGTGTCTGGATTCATGAAGTTGCTCCTGTAGCCGACGATCGCGTGATTATGAGTCCTTCCAGTAGTGAATAGCACCTGCAGTGTCTCCAGGAAATCACAGTGTCTCACTAAATCTGGATGTGTATCTATCTTTAATGAGTATGTATACACCACCTGTATTACCTTACACACTGTCATTTTGAGGTCTGAATATGTGGAAGATGTGTAGTCTGGTATGGTTGTGGTGCTGTCCACAACTTTGAACCAGATTCCTTTACTGCACACATGCCTGCATATTCCAAGGCGGGGAACACATTCCACAGAGCGGGTTTCAGTGTTACCATTCCTAGCATGTAGCAGCATAACCATGATGTTGTATAAACATGGTGTTCTCATTGCAAAGTTTTCCTTCCAGACAGTGAATATAAGATGAATTGCTGGGTGTCAGCAGCCTTGGCCAGTACTCCAAATCTCAGGGGTGAGAGATAAAGACCATCACTGGCGTCTGTTGAGTAAGGCATCCCAGGCAGACAGGTAGTAGATCCCTTTACAATTACACCACACGTTTAGGCAATTATTGACTTCGATCAATTTTCATGTGTATGGAGCCATCATTCTAGGTGAGGGTGAACTGCAGCTGAAACGTATGTGTATACTCGCTAGAGACACAGACTGTCTAAGCTCATTCATGTTTATGTATACAGTCCGGTGATGTATATTCTTAGTCATACGCACCTGCAGGAACTATGATGTCAACATTATGTTAACTGATATTCCTTGATTTGCGGCAATGTGTGGTATGAAGTATTGTGTCAACCCACAGACTGCTAACTGTGATCATTCCCATATGTAGCCTGCTGACACAGACATTAATGTGTCTCATGATGTAATCACCTATGACTAAAAGGTGTGATTTTGTGTTTTGCCTCAGGTGTTTGCCTGATATAGGGTTACTACCTGTCCCTCTTTGTGAGGGACAGTCCCTCTTTGGGCAGTTATGTCCTGACCAAAAATATTAAAAATGGCAAATGTCCTGTGATTGTAGGACATAATTATGTCCCATATTTTATGTAATAGTTGCATAAAATAGTTATTTCTGTATCTAAAATACCTAAATGTTACAAGAAACAGAATAAGCAACTAAACTGCTACAAGAATAAGCTTTTATTTAGGCAAAAAAGTAAAGTTCTATCCTTTGTACTGACCATGGGTATGTGTCAGCCTGTAAAATCTGATGTGTGTCCCGAAAATTACCCACTTTGGCCATTTGAAAAGGTGGCAACCCTAGCCTGGTATGAGAGTGGTGCATGTAGTATTATGTGTACTGGGCTCTCCAGAGGCAGGATTTTCTGAGGTGTCTGCTGTTTGGGAATGTGCTTGGGAAATAGCTGCACACATTCAGGTGTGTGCGATGTGGGTGCAGGTGATGCAGAATGTGAGCTGTGCATGTTGGCAAATGCTCAGTAACATATGTAATAACTGGTGTTGGAGACACCATTGAAGCAAGGATAGAAATGCAGTCAGATCTGTCACATGTTATGTTTGTATGGCATAGTAGTAGAGGGGAAGGGACACTTTCCACATCTCATCAGCAGGTCCGACAAAGTTAGGATCATGGTAACACACCCTTGGGGTTCACAGTCTGCATTTGGAGGCACTCCTTGCAGTGAAGATGTGGATGCCCGTGCATGCAAAGAGGACTTGTTCAACTTTGCTGTAATTACATTGGCCTCACAAGTGAATGATGCCTGTCAAGCAAGCAGACAGCACACTGGTCATTGTGTGACATGATGTGGAAATATAGACATGTTTCAGGTATATAACTGTACAGCATGACATGCCTAGGACATGTGGCAGGTGGACACACATTGGCCAAAGGTAGCTAGTCCACTACAGTAGGCCTCAAAGCCATGTCATGTAGATATCCACCATTAATCTGTTGAAGGGCAGGATGCATGACTTGCTGTGAAATTGTCACCTACAATGGATCATTGCCACTGTGCTGCTTATTTCAGCAAGCCTTTGACATCTATGTCACTGGACATTGCACATTATATTGTGACACTACAGCAGTGCTCCTAATCACCATCTTATTAGTTCCCTAGTGACATCCCACCAATCATGGAACAGAAAGCATAATGCATACAAAAGCCAAATGAGTGCTCAGGTTGCTAATCAAGGAACCTACCTGGAGAAAGGTATGTGAAGCCTCCAGAGCCTTTCATGATATGGGATAGCTATGTGGATGAACAAGCAAGCTGTGTCCTGCTTCTCACCATGAGTGTCATAGTAGTGTTTTGTGAGTGATGACAGAAAATGTATCTGAGCATGCTATCCTATGTGAGACTGTTTTTAGTGAGACCAGCATTAGTAATTGCCAGGCACTGGCAATTCCATGGACTGTCCTGCTTTCCACAATCTTCACAAGGTAACTGTGCCCTTGCAGTACACACCACTCCGGTAGTGTCCAACTGCAGAATACTTGTGTAAAACACCCAGCTTACCTTCACAGGGTATATATACTGCACTTCCCAAACATCTTTGTCTGTGCTCTGAAATGACACCTTGGATGACTTTCTTCTTGGAACATGATAGAAGTAACTGCAATACTTATTTGCACAATGTACAACTAGCATGCAATGCCAAGCAGTGTCCCAGATCTCTGAGTCTTGTGATATGAAATGCCATGAAATGAGTTAGCATGGATACGAGCAGCAACAATGTTGTACACCTACTGACACTGGACCACACACACTGTTTTACTCAAGGCCAGATCATGCCTACCTACCCTAACCAGTCGACCTCATTGAGTGTTAAACTATGCAATGGGTGAAGGGAATATAACTCACTCCACCTACCATGGCCTGACAAGGTGTTTGACATCATTAGGCCAGCAGGCCTTGCTGAAAACTGTGTAGGTTATTTACAGAGTGGTATGTCAGCTGGTGCTGATAGTCATTATCTGGGAAGATAGAATTGGGAGACCTATGCTACAATGACACCAGCCAATAGTGGATTTCCCCAGATATCATTAATGGAGTATCCCTTCTAACCATTCCCTTCTCTGTAGTCACGGCCACTGTCAGTGACCTCTGACTGAGTACATTATCAGGTGATTGCGTATTAGGAGGTGTCACTGAATCCCACACAGAACCAACAGTTATCCAGGATGGCCTGAAACACACATTCAGTTGTTGTCAGAGACACTAACAAATATTAAATGCCAACAGCTGCACAATACTATCCTTTGATAAGTCATCCACCCCTGGAAAATATGGTACTGTCCGCACACGACACACAGTTGAGCCATTACTCATGGAGTTATGGACACAGAGAGTAATGTAGCCTTTGATTTTCACTGGTCAATAAGCTGCGGGGATCCATTCAATTTTGTACAACCCATACCGAAAGGTATGGCATGTAAATCCCAGACTGTCATTGTTATACCAAATTTGGCACTCATCACACCTATCATTGAGTACAATGGCACCTTTGCTATGTCACTACATGGGCATATCTTACAATGGTAGCAGCTACACAGGTTCCATGTAAACTAATACAGATTGTAGACAACATGTCCTAACAGTCCATGTCAGGAATGTACATGTGTGGTCTGTGCCCTACACTCTTTGGAAAGGATGTGTATGGCTGCCATATAGGGAGTTGTCAGATCCTACTGTGTACCTTCCACATATCCTAGACAGGACTGACACATGTCTTACCTGTTCTACACACCTACACCATCACTGTGGTATAAATAGTACATGGTGGAGAGACAGGTATGTAAGACAGACAATATACCAAATATGTAACAGGCCCCCATGCATGTGAAGCACACATCTGTTGTAACACACATCATGTGGAAGTTACACAATGAGATGCAAATAAGACATTCATAACTGGTGTAGGAAAAATTTCTGTAATGGAAGCAGAAAATCTGTAGTTGGGTCATCTCCATCACCATAGCTTGTACATGTGTCATCTCTTGAAACTCTGGAGACATGTATCAAGGGTATCAGACCTTTTCAAAGATCAGGGATGCATGAGTAGGCTGGATGATGCCACTGTCCTTGTTAACCTGTTATACACATATGAACCTATGGAGCCATGCACCTATAGTGCTGCACCTTGATGAAGAAGTATTTCTTCTGTGCTAACATTCCATCCTGTGCTGTGACATCTATTAGTTTATTGCCGCTGTGTATCCATAAGTGTCCCCTATAGACTCCTGAAACTGAAGCATAAACAGGTCCATGATACATCTTTCATTGTGTAATTATACAGCCATTACAACATCATACAACATAAGGTACACAAAATTAAGTGGCTTACTCATTACAAATAACACCATACAGTCTCTGTCAGAGACCAGTACAAGTGTCATGGCAAAGCAACACTACATTACACAAGTACATATTAATTTATACAGTCACACTGTGCATCAGACATATAGCTTCATTTCCGTGCATCGATGAAGAGGATGACACAGATGTGGCACAGCTATCATCACTTGCACATGGTGTTGTATGGGGTTGCAGGAGGCCTAGGCTGACCCAATGGGTTGAAAGCATGTGTGAGTTAGGAAGGGAAGCAGGCAAAATGGGCCATGGAAATGTGCCTGTGTGTATGTAGGTGACCTGAAATTGACAATGGTGTGTGATTGTGTGTGTGAACACAGTCAAGCTCATTGCTAGCCCTACATGTGTGTACATTAGACAGCTTTGAATGGTGCATGGTAGAGCTGGCAGTTCACCCTCTTTGTCCCCAAACATGAGAACTGGCTCTGCCAGGTCAGAAGCAATGCTAGTACCTGATGGTGATTGCTCTCTGCTGGGACAGTGCCCTCCATGGCAATGGACAGGAACATGAGCCTATGGCCTGCCACATCTTGGTGTGGACAGCACAATCGCTGTGTAGCATTGGATGTAGTGCCACTATGAGAGCATAATTGTGCACGATCACAAGGACTCTCAGCGGATGGGGTTTGCTGACCTATGTCCACTAGTCTGATGCTTAACTCCAACCAGAAGTTCCAGCACAGACAATGTTCTTTTCCAAGACATATATTGTGCAATCTGTCTCATACCACCTTCTTTCCACTGCATCAGTGAACCGATCCAGGGTGTCACCAATGCAGTGGAGGAAGTCAGAGATGTCAGACTGTGCTGCATCCATAACTCTGAGCATACGTCTGAAGCTCCTTTCAGAATGTGCCAGTGCCTCCATGATGGCCCGAAAGATATGCTGAGTGACCCGTGATGTGACACCTGCAACAAGTGGTGGAAGGACAGCAGACCTTCTATCACTGTCAATCCACCTGTATGTCTACAGTCAATGAAGCCATAGTTGCCATACTTTCCTGTTCAATGTCCTGACACTCTGACTGTCCAATATCTGTGGCCGCCGAGGACTGGGTATGTGTAGGCATACTAACTGTGTGCAATGAAAATGAGGGCAGAAGAGGGATGTCAACCTCTGGAACAGATTGAGCCCCTTAAATCCCCAACTGTGCCTCACTCTGGCCACCATCATCATCAGAGTCAGAAGAGACACTGGCATCAGGTTGTGTAGGGGACAGAGACCAACCAACCCTAATCACTTGTGATAAGAGAGGGGAAAGCAGTATATTAATACCTGCACTACTATGCTCTGCAGTACTATGTTGCAATATATGCAAATCTCTGTACACTGTTGTCACTAATGCAGACCTGTTATAAACCCAACCTCATAAAGCAGGACTCTAGGTGCAAGGTTTGATTATCACCCTACACAATAAAGATATATATTTTAGGGTGGAAGTTTGGCATAATGGTTAAGGTGTTTACCTTACAAACACAAGGTGCAGGGTTTGAGTCTCTTGGGGGGGGGGGTAATCATCTAGGCTTAAAATGGCACAAAAGGGCAGATAGCCTAGTACTAAACTATGAACCTATTAGGATACTAATTTTCCCACAAACAGCTGTAGTTACTTGTAAATAAGAGATCATTACACAGCAATCTCATCAGCAACAATGCTGTACAATATTGACATATCTAGGCTTAAAATGGCACACAAGGGCAATTCATCTAGGCTTAAAATAGCACACAAGGGCAGATAGCCTAGTACTAAACTATGAACTATGAACCTATTAGGATACTAATTTTCCCACAAACAGCTGTAGTTACTTGTAAATAAAAGATCATTACACAGCAATCTCATCGGGGGGGGGGGGGATTCATCTAGGCTTAAAATGGGACACAAGGGCAGATAGCCTAGTACTAAACTATGAACTATGAACCTATTAGGATACTAATTTTCCCACAAACAGCTGTAGTTACTTGTAAATAAAAGATCATTACACAGCAATCTCATCAGCAACAATGCTGTACAATATTGACATATCTAGGCTTAAAATGGCACACAAGGGCAATTCATCTAGGCTTAAAATGGGACACAAGGGCAGATAGCCTAGTACTAAACTATGAACTATGAACCTATTAGGATACTAATTTTCCCACAAACAGCTGTAGTTACTTGTAAATAAAAGATCATTAAACAGCAATCTCATCAGCAACAATGCTGTACAATATTGACATAGCTAGGCTTAAAATGGCACACAAGGGCAGATAGCCTAGTACTAAACTATGAACTATGAACCTATTAGGATACTAATTTTCCCACAAACAGCTGTAGTTACTTGTAAATAAAAGATCATTACACAGCAATCTCATCAGCAACAATGCTGTACAATATTGACATATCTAGGCTTAAAATGGCACACAAGGGCAATTCATCTAGGCTTAAAATGGCACACAAGGGCAGATAGCCTAGTACTAAACTATGAACTATGAACCTATTAGGATACTAATTTTCCCACAAACAGCTTTACTTACTTGTAAATAAAAGATCATTACACAGCAATCTCATCAGCAACAATGCTGTACAATATTGACATATCTAGGCTTAAAATGGCACACAAGGGCAGATAGCCTAGTACTAAACAATGAACTATGAACCTATTAGGATACTAATTTTCCCACAAACAGCTGTAGTTAGTTGTAAATAAAAGATCATTACACAGCAATTTCATCAGCACAATGCTGTACAATATTGACATATCTAGGCTTAAAATGGCACACAAGGGCAATTCATCTAGGCTTAAAATGGCACACAAGGGCAGATAGCCTAGTACTAAACTATGAACTATGAACCTACTAGGATACTAATTTTCCCCAAAACAGCTGTAGTTACTTGTAAATAAAAGATCATTACACAGCAATCTCATCAGCAACAATGCTGTACAATATTGACATATCTAGGCTTAAAATGGCACACAAGGGAAGATAGCCTAGTACTAAACTATGAACTATGAACCTATTAGGATACTAATTTTCCCACAAACAGCTGTAGTTACTTGTAAATAAAAGATCATTACACAGCAATCTCATCAGCAACAATGCTGTACAATATTGACATTTGTGTGGGGGGGGGGGGATTCATCTAGGCTTAAAATGGCACACAAGGGCAGATAGCCTAGTACTAAACTATGAACTATGAACCTATTAGGATACTAATTTTCCCACAAACAGCTGTAGTTACTTGTAAATAAAAGATCATTACACAGCAATCTCATCAGCAACAATGCTGTACAATATTGACATTTGTGTGGGGGGGGGGGGATTCATCTAGGCTTAAAATGGCACACAAGGGCAGATAGCCTAGTACTAAACTATGAACTATGAACCTATTAGGATACTAATTTTCCCACAAACAGCTGTAGTTACTTGTAAATAAAAGATCATTACACAGCAATCTCATCACCAACAATGCTGTACAATATTGACATTTGTGGGGGGGGGGGGGATTCATCTAGGCTTAAAATGGCACACAAGGGCAGATAGCCTAGTACTAAACTATTAACTATTAACCTATTAGGATACTAATTTTCCCACAAACAGCTGTAGTTACTTGTAAATAAAAGATCATTACACAGCAATCTCATCAGCAACAATGCTGTACAATATTGACATTTGTGGGGGGGGGGATTCATCTAGGCTTAAAATGGCACACAAGGGCAGATAGCCTAGTACTAAACTATGAACTATGAACCTATTAGGATACTAATTTTCCCACAAACAGCTGTAGTTACTTGTAAATAAAAGATCATTACACACGGGGGAATTCATCTAGGCTTAAAATGGCACACAAGGGCAGATAGCCTAGTACTAAACTATGAACTATGAACCTATTAGGATACTAATTTTCCCACAAACAGCTGTAGTTACTTGTAAATAAAAGATCATTACACAGCAATCTCATCAGCAACAATGCTGTACAATATTGACATTTGTGGGGGGGGATTCATCTAGGCTTAAAATGGCACACAAGGTCAGATAGCCTAGTACTAAACTATGAACTATGAACCTATTAGGATACTAATTTTCCCACAAACAGCTGTAGTTACTTGTAAATAAAAGATCATTACACAGCAATCTCATCAGCAACAATGCTGTACAATATTGACATTTGTGGGGGGGGGATTCATCTAAGCTTAAAATGGCACACAAGGGCAGATAGCCAAGTACTAAACTATGAACTATGAACCTATTAGGATACTAATTTTCCCACAAACAGCTGTAGTTACTTGTAAATAAAAGATCATTACACAGCAATCTCATCAGCAACAATGCTGTACAATATTGACATTTGTGGGGGGGATTCATCTAGGCTTAAAATGGCACACAAGGTCAGATAGCCTAGTACTAAACTATGAACTATGAACCTATTAGGATACTAATTTTCCCACAAACAGCTGTAGTTACTTGTAAATAAAAGATCATTACACAGCAATCTCATCAGCAACAATGCTGTACAATATTGACATTTGTGGGGGGAGGGGAATTCATCTAGGCTTAAAATGGCACACAAGGGCAGATAGCCTAGTACTAAACTATGAACTATGAACCTATTAGGATGCTAATTTTCCCACAAACAGCTGTAGTTACTTGTAAATAAAAGATCATTACACAGCAATCTCATCAGCAACAATGCTGTACAATATTGACATTTGTGAAGACTCTGCACAGTTGACACATATGACAATCTGTACTGTCCTGACAATACTGCCACAGCTATCAGTGTGGTCACAGCTAAAAGGCATAGGCATGACTCTAACATGTATACAGTCAAGTCTAGAGAAAATATCTGTGCAGTTGACAATCATGCTGACAGTACAGTAATCTAGGCAGCAGGCCTGGGATGACAATTTAGGGAATACATTGCTGTAAATCTACATATGTAACAAAACAGTGTCGTGCTTGCAAGCCTCAGAACCATGGCCTTGTCCAATACATGACTGACCCGTGAAATGTTGAGGGGATGTAATGTAAGTACCACTGCATTTTGCACTATAATAAGGTAATACATCCATATATCTCACATTTACAGTAGCTACTGTGTTAATTGTTATTTTGTTCAAAATTTGAGCATGTCATTCAAACAGCAGAAACCCCCCCCCAAAGAACAAAGAAGTGACACCCACATAACAGTATGTACACCCTGACACACTGAATGCTACTGTACTCCAGTGCTGATCAATTTAAGCCTATGTGGATGCCCTCTGCCATGGCAACTATGGCACCCACATCCATGATGTATGGTGTGATGAATGCCTGTGAGCTGTTGTGTGTTCCTAGGTTCACCAGGAATTCTTCAGTGGCTGAGAGTGGTTGCTCTGCTGCAGGACCTCCACCAGTGACACCATGAATCCTGGCTACATCTGCTGCTCTTCTGCATACAGCATTAATCATGTCTGTTGCATGGTGTCCAACCTGCTCATATGCCCTGCTTTGCTGACCTATGTCATTCATGTCACAAATAAGGTCAGCCCACAGTGCTGCCTGCTGTTCCCTGTTTTGCCTCCCCTAGACAGTAGGACTTCATGGTGCTGACAGAGGCCTTCAAGTATTATATCATTCACTGCATCCAATGAATAGAGACAACACAAGACAACACAACGGGAAAATCTGTCAGGATCACAAACATGGAAGTATACAATGTAGAGATACAAGAACATAATGGCTGATGGTATCCACTGCTTGATCACACATGTCATATTCAACAGTGTGCAAACATACTAAGCATGTGGATACAACTAAGATACTAGCGAAAGTTAGCTATTTCCATGTGGGCCATGACAGATACTGCTGTATGATCATACACCCAACACTGGAGTCCATTGAAATATGTCCCCCAGGGGCAACCCCCCCCAATAATATATCAAAACAGCAGTGCCAAAAAAGTAGCAGTGTGCTATTACAACCATTATAAAGGGACAGTCCCACAAGACCAGTGTGCCACATTGACAAAGAACATTACACCCTTGATGTACTGTATGTCCTCTGTAGGTGTACCATATCTGGAGCTCAAGGGCATGTCATTATCACAGTTCTAAGAAAGGCTTAATGCTGTAATCCCCATTTATCCTAAGTATGCTCACACATATGCATCGTGTTGTAAACAAAAAGGTTACATTTCCTGATGGAGTACAATACTCCTCTGCTGACATGTGCAGATATATAAAATTTTTGGCAACATGTTTACTGTGTGAAGAAAGCTTTATACAGACTGGTTCTCCATAGCCAGCTGTTTACATGCTTGTCATTACCAGGTGATTGCCTCTTAACCAATCTGTGGTTCTGAAATGCTAATTGCAGCCAACACAGATGATTTGCAGTATCTTCAGCCTGAACGTGCAACCACTGAACAAGATATAAGGCCTTCATGTAGATTAGAAGCCCTTTCTGATATGTTGTGCTGGACATTACTGGGGTTAGGAGACTAAGTCAACAGAGAGGATAGGTCTGTAGCAGCTACTTTTACACACAGATATGTGTGCTACAGGCTGCAGCAGCTGCATGCAACAGGTATAGGCAGAGAGTGTGAACACTTTGGAAGACAATTGTAAGAGTAAGTGTGGGAACTGTGTCAGACTTGTTGTGGAGGCAGACCAAGAGTGAGGGTACCCCTTCCACTCAAATTAAGGCATGTGTTTAAGTTAAGTGTATTAGGTAACTGTATCACTAACAGAGTACTAGGCAACATGTTTGTTGTGTCCTTGAACACTATAGGGGGTAAATATAACATTAAGTCTACCATTTGGGCAACTGTGAGGCCATGTGTTACAGTGTGGTACTCATTTGGAATGTGTATGCTGGCAATCCTTGTTACTAGCAGGGTGTTCATATGTGTATGTTAGTTGTGCAGCTGTGCTAATCTGTAATGTGATATAACCTGTAATCTGTGATATAAACAGGACCTGCTGGAAAGATAGGTATGTATCCCAGAGACTACCCCATCTATGGAACAGGCTCCCCATCCATGTGAAGAAGAGTTCTGCCCTAACCCAATTCAAATGCAACTTGGACAATTGGATGAGAAACCGGAAATTCATTCCTGGTTTGGCACCTATGTCTCTAATGGACAGAAGTAACCTGTAAATGGTTCATCTCTCAGATACATGCTTACACATATCAAGGGTACCAGAACTTGTCAGAGATTTGGGATGCAAGGCTAGGCTTAAAAAGGCCCTTGTAGACATTAGCCTAGTAAACATATATGAAGCTATAAACTTATATGATTATGAAAGGATTGTGTGCTGCACTCTGATATTAGTGGGCCTCATTTGCATTAACTAAGTTAAAATACTGTTCAATTGGATATTAATGCATCATCTGAGACTTTATGCACTTATACTGTTACTATAGGGATATGTGAAGTTTTTTCCTATCTGCAGGCCTGTGACTTCCATCAGTGAAAAGCAGGCATTTGATTTGGAATGCATTGTGTGGATAAAGAGAGCATGACTCAGTCATTAATTGCTGGCTTCACAATAATGTAATTTAAATGCTATACTCCACTGGATTTCAACCCAGGATTGTGTTTGGCAAAAGTTATTAATTGCACAGCATTTAACAGATTGAGCAACTGAGTCACTGTTACATCTGATGTATTTGTGAAGATATAAGTGCACACTTACATGCTGTGACATACTTTTTTTTAGATCCATCATTATGTGAATGGCTTTATTATGGATGTATTACTCCACCAGAGTCCCAGTTGAACATGTTTGTTGCCATTAATGTACTATCAGGTATATTTCTAAATGTTGCTGATAAACATGCACACTTACTTGCTATTAGAGACCTCATTTATATTCATTATTCTATGTCTGACTTTGACTGCGGTGGTGGTGCTGTGGCAGCATTGTCGCCTCACAGTAAGATGTTATCCTGTTCGATTCTCAGCTAAAGTGCCTTCTTTGTGGAGACATGAGTGAATGGGCGTACCTTCGTTGAAGGTTGTGCGTCAGAGCTGGCAACTCGGCATGTAAAAATCTACTGCCAATCATTAGCGGACTGGAGTTCCGCTGTGGCGACCCCTAACAGGGAAAAGCCGAAAGACACAACACAACATTCTATGTCTGGCCTTCTACTGGTATACTCTTGCATCAGATTCCCAGTTGCACTCCCATTTTTTCCATTACTCTTTCAGCAAGTTTGCACAATGTGGCGCGATGCACAGCTCTGCTTAAACTCGCTTAATGACTGTATCTTGTCGTTATTATATTTTTCTTAAGGCACCTGTTTAATTAACAGCTGTGTGGCATGGCACGTTAATGCACTGGTCTGTAGGTGTGATGATCTTGGGTACAAAATAGGGGACGTGTTTATTATCATTTAAAACACATATATCCATATAGTTCCATTTAGCTGAGCTGAGGAATGCTGCACAACACACAGCATCATGCAGCTTTGCACAAAAAATCTTTAAAGAAAAGAAAAATAGGAGACAGGAATAGGAAATGGGTGAAATGGACTGAAAGCAGGGGAAAACATAGTAAAAGGAAGGTAGGTATGTGCAGAAAGGGTGCAGGAAAGGACCATAGCTATCCATTTCTTGTACAGCAACAACTGTGCACTTTGCCAGAATTTGTAAATGAATTTGGACTCTCGCCCCCAGAGACTGGGATGATGACAACATAACTGTGTTGTCAAGACAAATGAACCAAATTCTGTGTGTCCAGTGGACATGAGTTTGAAATGGAGAGCTATGTATGGGACTATATATATATATATATATATATATATATATATATATATATATATATATATATATATTTATTTCCTTTTTGCGGGGGGCAGGTGCCCATTTTTTTTTTAAGGTGAGATTGGAATGTTGGGGAAGGGACATATATATCTGTAGGGGAGGTAAGTTGGGTAGATGAGGAAGCTTTTGCAGACAAGACAGATGTGGTGTGTGACACAAGAGGGGATGAACACCTTGGATGGGGAAGGTGTTGTGGAATCACAGTCCCATGTGCCTCCACAAGGTAGCAGCATGAATCACGTCCCCACCCATGGGACTACAGGTACTGCTGTATCACTGCCCCAGGGGTGACAGTGGTGGCGGCTGGGCTCCAGGGTGAGTCTGCCCCACCAGGATGGCCAGCATGCTCTCCATCCAAGACAGGCATCATCCAAACCCAAAGTACATAATCCTGTGCATCAAAACTGGCAGTTCAACACAGGTGACAATTTCCACTCCACCACTACTCCCAGAGGGGGCCCAGCCCTGTCCCTTGGGGCAGAGCTACCCGATATCACAGGTAGTACAGGGGAAGCAGAGGGTGCACCACTGGCCTGAGTTCCAAATGTGCTGGGGCCCATTGCCATGGCCAGAGGAGATAAGGTAGGTGGATCATCGGGAAACAGCCTACCTTGACGAGCTGTAGTACATTAGTTATAACAATAAGTTAAGGTTAGTAATAACCAAACCAATGTTAGTATTAACATAATGGAACATAATGTTGATTAATCCAAATACATATTAAGATTTATTAAATAACATAACAGTAAGTATGTTAACAGCAAGCCATTATGAAATAACCCATAAGGCCAACAAAACAGTTAGTTTAACAAAATATATTAATATCAAATCATAATAATAAATAACACTTATAAATTAAAGTTTAACAAAATATAGTTAGTTGAACAACATATATTAATATTAAACCATAATAATAAATAACAATAATAAATTATATAGAAAATAAGGGGTGGGGAGAGAGAGAAAAACATACCATTAGTGACATCGCAGATGATATCCCTAAAAAGACCACTAATAAATAGTTCTACAGGTGTGCAGTGTCATTTGCGAGTACAGTGTCTACAATTCCTCTCTAGATGATGTAGCATGTACATACCTCTCAATCTGTTAGCATGGGACAGTGTGAGCCAAGCACTTAGAAGTGCAGGAACCCAACTACATGGAACTGTTTCACATAATGTTCACATACATGACTACCAGGTGCTCGTTAAATGGATTTGACAATACACTGCATTCCAGGTAATCAACTATCAGCTAATCATGACCAGACAGATTGGATGGTTGTAATTACATTACAAAAAATTGTGACAGTTGAGAGGTATGTTTGTGTACATTAATTAGACTAGACAGCCATCATGTCTTAGTTGTTAGGCATGGGAGTAGAACCCAAAAGCAGTGACTGCTGGCGACATTTGCAAATAATGTAACAATTGACTGCAGCAACTTAGAACAGACATGCAACAAATACAGCCCCACTGCAAATATTAAAACACATTTTGTTATAAAACCACAATCCTGCTTTACACTTTATTAGTATTGCTGCTAAGTATCTGTGAAATATACATTTGATATCTGCCTGTAAAGTGGGCTCCCTCATCCATATACTTTCTGCTCCTGCAGTGGGAGGAAAAGAGAGCATTATATAACTGAAAGAGGCCTGGAAACAGCCTTGAACCATACTGTGGGTTGTGCAATACATTTTTCAAGCAACTACTTTTGCATTCTACAGCTATTACAGTTTTACTGTTGACAGCAGTCACATTAGAACAGACATGCAATGAATACTGCCCTACTGCAAGTATTTAGGCACATTTTGTTATGAAACCACAATCCTGCTTTATAATTTATTGGTATTGCTGCTAAGTATGTGTGAAGTCTACAGTTGATATATGCCCATAAAGTGGACTACCTCACCCATATACTTTCTGTTCCTACAGTGGATAGAAAAGATAGCATTATGTGACTACAAGTGGCCTGGAGACAGCATTGACTCATACTGTGGGTTGTGCCATACATATTTCAAGCAATTACTTTTGCATTCTACAGTTATTGCAACTTTTGCATTCTACAGTTGTTGCAGTTTTACACTGACTGCAGCAACATTACCATAAACATGCAATGTTTACAACTCTACTGAAATTGTGTTATGACACTACAATCCTGCTTTACACCTTATTGCATACTGTTACTGGTATTGTTTATTGGTTATTGCACTACAGTTTTTATTGTTTAATTATTGCACTACAGTTTTTATTGTTTATTCTTTATTGCACTATCCATACTTACCACACTCATGGCACATCCTGGCCTGGCACCTGGCATGGGACTGCATGTTGTGAACCATCTCAGATGCAGCTATTGGAAGAGAAGCACACCATTGTGCATACCAGTTCTGCACAGATTCAGCTTGTATTTTAGTAAAGTAGTGGCAGAAATACTTACTTATGTCCAAGGCATGCCCAGCCCTGGCCTCTTGGACCCAGGTGTCCAACGTTCCCCTCTTTCTAACCTTCAGCTCTTCATAGGGGTGAAGACACAGTTCAACAGTGTGGGGGGGATACCAGTAGCAGTGCTTAGTTCCCTTGCTAGCTGATCCAAGGTCTCAGCCATACATTCAGAGCCCTGGTAACTACCCTGCAACAGTGTAGCTTTATAATTGCATACAAGAAGCCCAAATAAAACTCTGAACTCCAGCACAACCCATCTCTGCTCTCGAAAGTGCATACCCTCTACAACACTGCCTGGCATACCAACAGTTATACTCCAAAAAATGGTGCAGAATTCCTGCCTATTGTCCTTAATATAGGTTGTTTTCCCACCCTTACATACCATACTTCAATATTCAAAAAAAATGTTGTTTTGCTTATTATAGCACAAACTTGCTTGGTAGCTGAGCATCACGGAAACTCACATAACTGTGATTTTAGAGAAGCTTAGCAATGCGTAAACAGCAGTAACCATTAGCCATGTTTAAGCATTGCTTATCACCGTGCAGTTCTTGTCAATGTGATAATTTTGTTTTTAAATTAAATAAAAAATTAAATTACATTAAAAAATGGCATGAGTGCTAGGAACTCAACCCAAGGACCTACTAAGCTTTAGGCTGTGACTCTACCCATGTGGCTACTTGGATCTTATGCAAACTAGCATACCTTCACATATACTACTAAGCTACCTGTTAGCATCATGCCCCACAAATGCACTTAAAACCAGACATAAATAATGAATTACATCTGTTTTCTATTTTTAGATGTCTATCAGGTGTCAATAGCATATGTGTAAGAATGGTTCAGCTCTGCTGGTCTCTGCACCGCACCATGCAACTGGACTTTAAAAAAAAAAAAAATATATATATATATGTATATATATATATATATATATATATATATGTATATATATATATGAATAAATATATATATATATATATATATATATATATATATATATATATAATTAATTGCATCCGGTTTCTATTTTTAGATGTCTAGCAGGTATCAGATGTGTGTGTGTGTGTATATATATATATATATATATATATATATATATATATATATAAAGTGTAGCTTAGCACTGCTGCACTCAGCGCCATGCCACTCAAATGGATATTAAAAAAAATTAGAAAATTAAAACACAAAATATTAATGCACAGCACATTTCAGCTTTAGCAGGGTACATTACAGGGAGTCTCACCCTGTACATAACATCTGACCACAAATTCTTGGACAATCAACAACAATGGGATAGCCTATGCACTTCTGCCTATACGGATTCGATATCTCTGTTACTATGCTCTCCTTCAGCAATGCAACATGATAAATATGCATGGAGCTCTGCCGAGGGGGGACTATGGCTGTGTACATGGGTACATTCCGTGCAGGCTATACACAAAGCCTACATGGATCATATTGAATCCTTTGGTCTGTTTTTTGTGTTAGAAAAAATTGTTAAAAGAGAAAGGGGAGGTTCTTGGGAAACCAGGATTGAATATAAAGATCTGGTTTGTCAATTAAAGTTGGCTGCAGAAATGCCCCCTGGGGTAAATGGCAATGCTTATTTATTTAAGATTTGTTTACCAGGAAAGTCCAACTTGGAATGAAGCCAATTTTCAGTGGAGGCCAGGGAAGAAACACTCCAGACACATATCTTTGTAACGTGGGAAGAAACCGGAGCACCCGGAGGAAACCCATATGGATGCAGGGAGGACATGCAGACTCCACACAGAAGGCACCCCAGCCAAGAATCGAACTTGAGAACCTCTTGCTGTGAGGCAATAATGCTACCATTGCACCACTGCACCATCCAATGTGTTAATTACTAGTGTTCTTAAAATGCAGGTAGCCAAGTTATATTTAATATTTCATTATTATCCAAACCTTTCATTTTACTTTTATTATTATCATTATTTATGTATGTAGATATTTGATTGCAATTTTAATTTACTGAGAGTCGATTAACTCCATTTTGTGTTTGGGGTTGGGGAGTCACATGGGTTGTATGGATTATATAAATATGCATGGCTATGACATTTAAGTCATTCTGATGAAGTCTTTCATGTAGGAGATGAAAGCGCTTAGCTATTTCTAGTTCTAATAAATTGTTTGCACATTTATCCTTCATCCTTGAGTTTGGTGGTTGCTCACCGGTCACTTTTTGGTTTACGTTATTGGTTGAAATAATGATATCGAAGTAAACTGTACGATTGACAAGGGTGGCTGACACTTGTTTGTGGCAAATTGTCTATTATTTTAATTTTAAATGGAAGTGCAGGCATGTATTAAGATGGAACTTCAGTGTCTTCACCAGCATATATCCAAACCATAACTTTGTTTCCAGCAATCACCTAATCATCCACTCCACGATTATACATTGAGCTACAACTCAGCCACAGCAATGAGTCTGAAAATGTTCCAAATTGACCGGCAGTTTTTGAAAATGATGTATAGTTACAATAAAATTCCTTCATTAATTAATATTCTACACTGACATTGGCACCACTGGGGACCTAAGCTGAAATCATAAGAAGATTAAAATTTGTCACTGGAAACCTCCATGACGTCAGAAAGTGAATATTTATAGGGTATCATGGAAATCATTAAATCCACATCCACTGAATTTCACTGAAGCATCATTACATTCAACATTAATTCTTCAGTTGCTGCAAATGATCTGCAAAGTGTAGGTTATTGCAGTTTAGCAGTGTAAGTGAATGGGTTTGTTCTATTCACTATCACTGCTGAGTTTCAGCATAATACATGTTTTTTCTGCATTTGCCAGACAATGGGGAAATGGAATTTATCCTTACCCAGTGTTGTGCAACTTCAGAGATTATAATGCAAAAAGTGGTTGAGCACCTTTATCCTTCATCCTTGCAGGGAGTGCCAGTGGCCTGTTTTGTCATTTTTAGTGCATTTATATTCCCAGATAACCTTAACCTGGCTTGTAGAATTCAAGAGTTAAAGTATTGAACTTCTGTTTAGCTATATTCTCATATCTCAGTTAGTTTGATTATTTCAACTACAAAATGGCACATGGTTTACTAGATGAACTACAGCAGACAGTTTTATTGTCAGTTGTTTTTATACAAAGACATCATGGTTAATGTTTTTTTACCATTGTTTATGTGAAAGTGTTATAGCAGAAGTAAGTTACTGAACTTTTGTCATACATTGTTACTGCTCTAATCTGTAAAGATAATATTATATGTACTTTATTTCATTATTTTCTGTATTTTTCATATTTTATCTCAACTAACTCCTCTCTAGCTGTTATCAGTAGTTGTATATATAGTACCTCAGTTGTTTTTGTTTTTTTTCCCTAAGCTTTTATAATCAACACACTCTCTCCCCTCCTGTTTTCCCTATGTTTTAAAGCAAAGTGTATTCTCCCTCAAGACTGCGTCTACCTTTACTGATACTGCTCCAACTCCTGGAATTGCGCCTGTGCTCTATTGTATAGCCAGCTTACACTAAAAGTTTTAAAGTAAAGTGTATTCCCTCAAGACTGCATCTACCTTTACTGATACTGGTGCTCTATTGTATAGCCAGTTTACACTAAAAGTATGTTCTAAGCTCATACCACAAAGTAGTCTTACTTTGTCTACTGTACAGGATACCTGCATACCACTGAGCCCCCCCCACACACACACACACATACTCACCTGTTTCGAAATCTTGCCTCTGTCTCTCTGCCATCTATAAGTTAGTCACTACCCTAGTGTCAACTCTCTCTTAGTTAGCTACACTCTGTTTTTCTGTTTGTTTTTTCCTTTTAACTGTTTTTATCTTACTGCAAATACCTGTGTATACCTCGCTATTACATCTCTTCCTTCTCCGTCTACACCTCCCCACCTCTTCTACTTACCTGATGACTCTCACTGTGTGCTCCTTATGTTTTCCCTTCTACCCTGCTGATTTCTTCTGGTGATTCTTCCTGGCCAATCACACTCTGTTTGCCCTCACTATGCTCGGGCTCACTTCGCTCCCCTCCCACCCCCCATATCATTTCTTTTATACCTAACCACCTAATCCCCTAACTCCACCCCTTCCTGTCTGCTATAACATTCTAAACACCTTACCCTAACCACCTTATCACTTCATAGTTTAGTCTGCTGCAAATCCTTCTTCTTTCTATATATCCCCTATTCCCCCTACAGGTTGTTTCACTTAAATTTTACTTCAATCTCTAACTGGTCCAACAACTTACTTTTCCTAGTCCCTTACCCACTCCTCACTCCATCCCAATCCTACTTCCCCACCTTGGGCCATGGCTATTGCAACCCTCTCCATTTTGCTCTTGCCTCCATTACTTCTCCTTCTCATAGATTTTAGATTTAGATTCATAGGTTCGTACTAAGATAACTGCCCTTGCTAGCCATTTTAAGCTTAGCCAACTATCCCTTGTGAGACTCAAACCCTGCACCTTGTGTTTGTAAGGCAAACACCTTAACCATTAGGCCATCCTCCCTTGGACATTCTTACATCTTGTACTACTCCATTACCACCTGTCCATAGAGATCCCACTAATCCCCATACTAACTGTTTCTCATCTCTGCAGTACCCTATTACAATCTCCTCCTCTATCTTTTCTATGAACATCCCTCTGCCTAAAATCAAACTTCCTCCCCCTCACTCTCAATCATCTAAAACCAAGACTAAGTATCTGACTTACAACCGATTTAATTTCAAACTTTACCAACTTCATGTAGCCATGCTTCTGTCAGGAGACATATTTCCAAATCTGGGGCCCATCCATCACCCCACCATGCATAACTCTACCTCTCCCAACTTAATAAACTCATCCTCTCCAAACAGAAATATTTTCTTTTACTCTATGAATGCCAGTAGTATTCTAAACAAAGTTAGTGAAATCCATGCCTGGATAGCTTTCCATACCCTTGATGTCATCACCCTAACAGAGACTTGCCTAAAACCCTAAAACTCCATCTGTAGTGCAATACTCAGATGATTCTACAGTCATCACCACAGCCAACTCTCCCTCTAAGCTCTTCTCAGCTACTCAGGCATCTTTTAACTTAGTTGAAACATGGCTCTCCAACAACCAGCTCATCAGTAACACTAAAAAAAACAAAGCTGTTACTCTTCCTACCTAAAAAGTTCATAAATATTAAACCTTCCTTCTCCATACAGTCCCTTAATAACACTCCCATTCAGGTAGAATCCAGTACTAAGCTCTTAGGCGTAACCATCGATGATTAGCTTAAATTTGACTTGCATGTTAATGACTGTATCAAAAAGACACATTCAAAACTAGGGCTCCTTTACCGTGACAAGAAATTCCTTACCTCTGAAGCCAAGATTACTCTCTCTCTCTTACCTACCTTCTACCCAGTCTAATGTACAATCCTCAAATTCTCACAAATCTTAGCTTAGCACTCCTGACCAAACTTGAATCTACGTACAACAAGGTAGCTAGATTTTCTGCCCAACATACCTACAAATCCCATCAATGTCTCTCTTTAAAACACTATCCCCTCTCATCTCCCATTATTCTCCCTCCAGACCTCTCCGAAGCTCTAACCAAGAACTACTACAAATCTACAAACCCAAGTCTAAATTTGCTTTCAACATGTACAGCTATCACCCCACTATTGCCTGGAATAGGCTCCCACTAGAAATTAGGACCCTTACACATCCTAAACAATTTAAGACAGCCACCAAAGAGCACTTTAAAAGTCATTGGTCCTGCCACTGCACTCTCCCTCCTTAGCATCCCCTACTTCTCATACCTTAATTTACTTTCTGCCCTTAACTCACTCTTCTCACTAGCTCTCTCTAATCTTCCTTGACTACTCTTTCTACTGTCTTCTAAAATCTATTAAGCAAATTACATCAGAAAAACATTTTATTGTAATTGTCTTTCCTTCATGCAACTACATCTTGAGAAAAATAGGTTTTTTTAACCACTGACCCCAAAAACTATACTCATCTTAATGAAATATTTATTTTTATACATCTTGAAATAGTTATGCTATATTCCTGATTATTGTCACTGTATAACATTGTATTGCTACTTAATGCCTTGTAATAATCGCTGTTTAATGCTAATTTATAATGAAAATTGTAAAATATGTTGGAGCTTTTCTCCCTGGGCCTCCACTGAAAAAGGGCTCTTCAGCTCAGTCGGACAATCCTAGTCAACAAATGTAAAATAAATAAATAAATAAAATACAGATGTATTGTCTCTACTTGTTACTGTACTATGTATAACTTTGTATAGCCGTATGATAGTATTTAATTTTCAATTTGAATTTTGCACCATGGTACCTGGGTAGATCCTGGAAAGCATCTGTTGAAAGTCCCCTTACCCAGTTATCAAACTGAAATAATTAAATAAATAAATAAATAAACAAACAAATAGATAAATAAATATAGCACTGATATCATCATTAGGCATTGACACACTAGTTGGGCTTGATGGAGCCCTTTCATTTCAGTGTTTTATATTTGGTGTATGCCTTGACATTGATTAATTGATACTGACCCTTTCTCTCTCTCGATATATGTCTCTATGGGTCTACTTGATATGGTCGACAGTTCATATGGTCGAAACTCATTTGGTCGACTTCTCATTTGGTCGACAACCAGTATTCAAGGCACTTAACAGGGATTTGCCCCCTCACCAAAGTTGAGTGACACTGGAGTTGATATATATAGTTGGGGAGGTGTGGTGAAAGTGATGCTCTGATAGTGTTACTGCTGTTAGTTTGAGAAGTGGGTGAAATAAAAGAAAGATATGTGAATTGGCGCTCATTTCCTTAAGTGGGTGTTTTCCATTGGTTGCAAGTTGCCCACAAAAGAAAATGACAGTTATTTTTATTTTTATTTTATTTTATTTTCAGTTTGATTACCGGGAAAGTCCACTGGGCCAAGAAGTACCCATTTTCAGTGGAGGCCCGGGGAGAAAAGCTCCAGAGGCAGTACAATCAAGGTTACATACAGTGATAGATGATAATACAAAGTCAAAACAGTTAAGAAATGCTAGATGCAGTACAGTCAGGTTACATAATACACAATGTCCAAAGTAGTCAATAAGCTCTGACGTGCAGAGTATACAAAAAATATATATATTTTTATTACATATGTACAGTATTTAAATACTTACAGTCAACTGAACGTCAGCTAAAACCATATAGGAGGAAGATAGAAATGAATTGAGAGAGTAGATAGTAGATTGGTGCTAGAGTATGGAGGTCAAGGTGGAGAAAGTTCCTAGGATTTATGTAGGGTGAAAGCAAGGACATTTCCATTTGGAGGATAAGTGTAAGAAAAGATGAGTTTTGAAAGATTCTGAGTTAGGTAAGGTCCTAAGTGAAGGAGGGAGGGAGTTTCATTTCCTTCCAAGAGAGGAGAGTAGGAGCTGGCCAGCAGGATGCTTAGGTTTGTGAATGGAGATAAGGTTTTGGTGTTCAGATCTCAGAGATCGGTTTGGGATGTAAGGGGGAAGGATGTTAGCTAAGGCTGGGCATTTATCTGGGTAAAATATTAATTTGTGAGTGGTAGTTAGTTGGAGATAGTCAAGGTGGTTAGGGAGTTCTAACCAGTTTAGAGATTGTAGGGCAAGGCAGTGGTGGATAGAGATTTTGGATTTTGTGGCAAATTTAGAGATCTTATTATAGCAAGCTTCCAGTTTTGAGGTGTTAGAAGCTGAAAGGTTAGTTAGAAGCTGGGCACCATAAAGAAGAGAGGGTAGGAGGTAGGTGATGGCTAAGGTACGTCTAGAGTTGTTAGAAAGAAATTGATTATTCCTGTAGAGCATACCTAATTTTTGGTGGGTTTTCTTTATGTTTTGTTGAATGTGGAGATCAAATTTGAGGTGTTCATCAATGGTGATGCCAAGGAGTTTTGCGGAAGGGACCACTTCTATAGGAGTGTTGGTTAGGCTTAGGACATTGAAAGAGTTTTTGTTGAAGGAAGAAGCCTTGGTAGGAAGGAAAATTAGTATTTTAGATTTATTGGAGTTGAGGGAGAGATGGTTTTGGTGCATCCATTTTCAGTAGTGGAAAAAGCTTTTTGAGTTTTAGACAGAAGTTCAGAAGGGTTGGAGGCAGAACAAACTAGGGTAGAGTCATCAGCATATTGGATGGCTGTAGTGTCAGGGAGGACAGTGTGAAGGTTATTTATAAAGATGTTGAAGAGCATGGGGCCTAGGATGGATCCCTGAGGAACGCCGGTAGGTGTGGGTAAGAAGGAAGAGGTGGAGTCCTTCCATCTGACAGCCTGAGATCTGTCAGAGAGGTAACTGGAGAACCAGGATAGAGTGTTGGGGGAGAGATTAAGTTTGGAGAGATGGAAGAGAAAGATGAGTATGGGAGATGGTGTGGAAGTCTTTGCAAAGATCTAGCAGAATAGTTGATGCAAGAAGTTGGGAATATCAGGCTTGATTGACAGTTTCTAGGAAGGTTAGTAGGGCTGTTAGGGTGCTGTGGCTTGGACGGAAGACATGCTGGATGGGTGTGAGTAGCTGATTCTGAGTTAAGTAGGGTAGAAGTTGGTGGTGGAAGCATTTTTCTAGGATTTTAGATATTGGGGACAATAGGGCAATGGGGCGAAAGTTAGAAATGGAGGTGTTTTTGCCTCCTTTGTGGAGAGGAAGAATGTAGGCTGAACGCCAAAGTTTGGGTACATAAGACTCTTTTAAGTATCGGTTGATCGGGATACTAATTGGGAGATCAATACCTTCAGCAGCGTATTTGAGGAAAGAGGGGGGAATGTTGTCAGGGGCATTAGAGCATGGCTTTAGGTTAGATAAGAGTTTTTTTATAAACATTGTGGAAACTGGTTTGAGCTGGAACATGAAGGGATGGCTATTAGGGATGTTGGGGGTAGAGTTTAGGAAGTTTGGAGGATTATTGTCTGGAAATGTTTTGGTTAGCTTGGCTATAGAGTCTGTAAAGAAGGTGTTAAAGTGGGAGCTCAGTTCCTTGTCAGTTAAACTAGGATCAGGGCAGGGGTTAATTCTTGACCCAGGATGAAGAAGAGAGTTATCAGATTTCCAGAATTGTCTTGGGTTCTTAGTATTATTGGATTGAAGTTTATTGTAGTAGTTTTTTTTGTCCAAAGTGATTAACTTTTTTACTTGGTTTCGGAGTTGGGTGTATTGGTGCCAGGTGGAAGGTAGTTTAGTTTTTTGATAAAGTTTCCAGAATTTGTCTCTGAGAAGCATGGAATGTTTTGTCTCTTTGGTTAGCCAAGGAGCAGAGTTGGCTTTGATTCGCTTGTTTCTTAGGGGAGCTTGGGAGTTGAGAGTATTTAGGAAGATAGAGTTAAAGTGCTTGTACTTTGTGCATTATTAATGTCCGTTATGGCAGGCTGGTTAACTTATTGTTTTGTGAGGCACACACCCTAATTTTGCATCAGCATGCCTCTTGGCTACCTCGCAACTGTGCTGATTTTAGGGGGAAAAAGTGGGGAGAGGTTTGCTTCTTAATTTGGCCTATTTTCATAAATGTTGGCTTTCTGGCAGACTGGGAGTGACTGCTTTGTTAGTTGATCGGCCACTTGGCATACCAGTTGGGTTTCCTTGATTGTAACGGACGTCCCTGATTTAGAGATGATTGTCACAGATGTTCCTGATTTAGAGATGAATACTATGGTTCAGTTACTGTGACTGTTGGAGAAGGGGTGGAAAACTGAACATAGTAATTGAGGATAGTGGTGGGGCTTATGGAATAGTTTCACATTGGCAGGTGCATTCCGGATAGCATAACGGTGCTGAGGTGTTCCACTTGACTGAACCTGCGACTTGCTTTTCCTGGGTCCGAGAAAGGTTAACTAATGGTTGCTGTGGTGCATGCATAGTGCTATTCTAATTGCCATCTGTATCTGTATCTCTTTTGCAGAAAGGGAAGGGCATTAGAGGAGTATGTCTCTTTAGTATGGAGTTTTGAGGTATGTGCAGAGCGGTGCCTCATAACTTGGCGTGTTTTTATTATAACAAGTGGTAAATCATCAGCTTTCTGGGTGGGTGGGGGAAAAGTTTTGAGTAATGTCCCTGGTGTAGTTTTTGTTTTCCCGGGTGGGACTTATTGGATTGGGACTGACAGGTTGTCTGGTCCTTGTTAAAGCACAGCTGCTGGAAATCGTCGGTGAGTTGGAGTGCTTTATTCCTTGTGTGGTGGATCCTGGTTGGCTGTAGCAGTTCCAAGGGTCTGCTGCTGTATTATATTGTTGTAGGACTGAAAGGGACTAGTTGGTAAGGAGTTATGCAATGTAATATATAGGAACTGCAGTGTGTTAGCTGTAGATGTGAAACTCAAAGGTATTGGTAGTAATGCACAAAAAAAAACACAATTTTGTTATAAACATAAAGGGCTATATTATGTGATTCAGAATAATGGTAGGAAAATAAAAATAAGGTTGGTACATGTCACTGGTCCACATTTCCACCTCATAACTTTGGTTTTCTAGCAAATCACTGAGAGATCTGAGGAGAGAAGCCACCAGGTGGTGACGTACATTTCAGTTTCGGACTTCACATGTTTGGAGGACAACGTGGGCCCTGTTTCTATGGTAGCTTTGACGTATAGAGCAATATTTGAAATCTGTCCCTGGGGTAGCTCTGTTATAGTGAAAGTACAGTTTTTTTGGACATTAATAGATACATCGGGCAATAAAATGGGGCAATCAGGCTAGATGGTGCAATTGGTCTTGCATGGTTTTGCATGGCATGTGATTTTTTAGTGTTTGGTGCATTTGACAGGTAATGACCTGGTGATGTCACTTTGGCTGGGGCTGACAGGTTAGAGGGGATGGAGTACACTGAATGATGTTTGGCTTAAGGCCTTTTAATGAGTCGTTAAGTTGTTGGAAGTTTGGTAGGACAGAAGGGGAACAGCCTGGTCAGGCTGGTGGGTGGAGAAGAAGACAGGCTTGCCTTCTTCTGTTCCTCCTCTGGTTGTGGAGTTTCATTTCAATGAGTTGGGAAAGTGAGCAGTTGGACACTGCTTGATAAATAAAATAAGTGAGTGGAGGTAAGGACGCTCTTTATTTGGTTGGATGTATAGTACAATAAGTGGCAAATGAAGTGAGTAGTGGGAAGCTGCTTCATAAGTAAAGTAAGTGTGCGTAGGTACTTGGATTTCAAGTTACAAGAATGTTTGTAAACAAACGGATTAATGACCTGCACTGTTGGCAGTTGCATTATTTCCTAATAGGACTTTCCAACCATTGTGTCTAAACAAAATGCATTTTTCATGTTATTATTTTCTGATGATGCAGACCTTTTCCAAACCTTTGCTTTAAAATAGGTAGGAAATTAGAGTTACATTTACATGCAACAAACAACTGCCTTGCCCTTGAGAAATTCTCTTTTATATCCCCTGACAATGTTATTGTTGTTGTTGTTTGTCTTTTGGTTTTTCCCGGTTAGGGGTCGTCACAGCGGAACTCCGGTCCGCTAATGATTGGCAGTTGGTTTTTATGGTGTCGAGTTGCCAACCCGATGCCCAGCCTTCAATGAAGGCACGCCCATTCAATGCATGTTTTTCAAACGCCCACTCAACTGCGGGGAGGACACGCAGACCCCGCACAGAAGGCACTCCCAATCCAAGCTGAGAATCGAACGGGAGAACCTCTTGCTGTGAGGCAACAACGCTACCGCTGCACCACTGTGGAATGAATATGTTAACAATAATATAAATTTCTTAGGTGAACATCTCATCCCGTGAGACTAGTGTTGAAACCTGTATAGTTTGCCCTTAGGAATGGTCTTTTCCCTATATACACAGTGGTTACAAATATAGTGCAAATAACTATCAACAAATTATTTTTTATCTAAAAACAGTACTTACTGAACATTTATCATTAAGATTTAAAGAAATAGTAACATCTAAAAAAAATCACTCCAGTCCTTACCCAACACCTCCCAGGGTAAATTTGAGAAATTCCATAATGTTGTTTAACTGTTCAGTGAGTACTATGTATTAATCACACAAACCATCACAAATAAAAAATGTAATTGATAAAAGCCATACAATGGAGTGCTCATTATAGTATGTTCTCACCATCTGATGATTAAATTTGCAAAGACAAGTGCCACTGCTACCCTCATGACTACCCCTCTCACGTGTTAGTAATACTTGTTATTAAATAAAAAGAAATTATTATCCAGTACCAACTCCATTGGGTGACAAAGTATTAACATCTCAAGATTCTTTATTGGTGTATTTAATCAAAAAATCTCTGGAGATACTCTACACCATCTTCTTCTGGAATACATGTAAATAAAGAACATCAACAGTGGACATAATGTTTACTCCATATAATGTTATGTCCATTAACTTGTTGAGAACATTCCAGAAGTTTTTTTTTTTCAGACGGGAAGGTAGATCTTGGACCAAAGATTAAATACATAGTCTAGATATAAGGAAATGCTTTTGGTGGCACTCCCAGAAGCTGAAACTAAAGGTCTAAAAGGTGAACAAGACCTATCCTTGTGGATCTTACTATTGCCAAGTAGCACCCTGATCTTATGGTGCTGAGACTAAAGAGCATTAACATTTTTATAAAAACAATTGCTCAATAGTAGGTTTTCACACACATTTTGAATACTATATTTATGATTAATGTGATATAAAGAGAACTTCATATTCCAGTTAATTTCTAAGCATATATTCAATTTGCTGTTGATACATTTCTGTTGACATAACTAACCTCCACCCTTATCATCTTTCATGAATCATAACTGTAATTAACTTCATAAAAGTTCCATCACTCCTCTTTCTTCTGTTGATAAGTTAAAATACCCTTGCCAAAGCTGCTGATTTAGAACTGAAATGTCTTCTTTATAAAAATTGGCAGAAGTCTGAAGAGTAGGGTTCAAAGGAGGGATGAAAAAAAGATTGTGTTCTTAAAATGTGCACATCATTAAACAGAAAGCCTGAGTTCAATTTCATAGGAAAATTCTTAGATTTAAAAGTGTTTTTGCAACTTCAGCTCTTTTGAGTAATATAAGAAAGCCTGGCAGACAAAAGTTTACATTGTCCGTTAGTAAATATTTCTTCGGTCAGATTAAAAATGGATAACTCACCTTGGCTAATAAATTTCTCACCTAATTCAATTAATAAACAGAATTGTCCTGCCTTCATCTACAGCCTCTTATTCCCCATCTTCCCATCTACCTACCCTGAAAATACTGATGGACAAATGTGATGGGGGTTTGATTCCAGCTTGTTGTTTAATCCATGGAACTGAATTGTGGATTCTGACCTGTAGGCTGTTTCCTGTTGCTCTGTCCCATTTGGGATAATCTGGGAGATTTTTTCAAGCCTTGAGGTCTAGAAGCTCACCAAAAAAAAAAAAAAAAAAATGCTTGCACTTGGTATATCGCTGGAGTTAGGAGCACGAGAAACTGTTTTTCCAAAACTAGTATTATTGTTTTTATTAATGTTGCACTGTGGAAAAGGGAAGGCAAGTTCTTTCCTGTTTGCTTCTCGCTCTCAGACAATGTTTATTTTGTTTTCTAAACATGATTGTTTCAGCAATCCTTCCTAATGAGATGGAAATATTCATAGTTTGCTTGTAGAAATGGAAAAATAAACAGCCCAGTAATACATTCATTTAAATCTCTAATGTCGTCATTAAGTGTAGAAATGACCTTTTCATTACTGACAATCATGAAACACAATGACTTCAGCCCAGAGTAATAAAAAAAAATGTTTTGGCTCCATATAGAACAGATCCGCAATGGACTGGCCATTTGATGCTAATGGAAAATTAATGAACTGCTCAAGATACATATTGTCATATATGAGGGATTGTTGTTTCCTCATCTTTCTCTCTCTTTTTAAAGATTTAAGTAGTTCTTTGACATGCACAGAAGTGGAAGCATTAACAACCATACATGTAATTAGGAGATATGCAATGACTAGGAGGCATAACAAAGAGAATACATGACTGGCTAAGGTACAACAGGATAAGAAAAAAGGATAGCAATGACTAGAAACTATCACTAGATAGGAAAATTATATAAAGTAGTATGGATACCTTCCTGTTCCAGAGACCCACATGACACTGTAAAAACAGCACTATGGATAGTCAAGCAATTTGTACAATAAGAATAATCACTGAAGACAGTGAAGATATTTATACGGGAGTTGCAGAAGCAATATAATAAAAAATAGATAAAATGAAAAACAGGCAATGCTTGTGATAAGATGAATTCAAAAAGTAAGACAATATACAAAAGAAATGCATGGAGATCCCATCATAATTAGGAATACTTATACACAAGTGAATCATTTGAGCTGTGAGAGTTAAGGTATTGGCAATGGGGGCATTAATAGGTTAAATTTTAAAAGGAGAACCTTCACTGCAGCCTTTTAAGTGACCAGAACACAGGCAGTGAATAATGCCACCTACACAGGAAAGAACAGTCTTGGACTTGCTGCTTTAAATATTGTATATTCCAGAGGAGCAGTATGGAAAGGAAGTAATCAACTACTTGGGAACAGCAACTATAGATTGGTTTTTAGAAACTGAGGATTTATGGCATTACGAAAGCAAACTATGAGAAAATGAGAGTTACTTAAAAAAGTCTTGCTAACAGCTATGATTGCATTATGGAAGACAATTTGGGGAACATCATGATTGTCATCAAAATAATGCAACTGTCCCTTATGTGAAACATACAGTACGTATCTATTGAAAAGAAAAAGAACACTTCCACAGTTCTCAAATAAAGTGATACTGAAGGTTTGGAAACATAATGATAGGAAACACAGAGAGGGAAGTACAACCCGTATGCAACAGACTCAGGATATATGTTCAGTTAAGTAAAGACATGCCATTCAAAGGTTTAGGAAATTCAAATGAATGTTTTCATAAATTTATAGCATAACAAAGAAGAAAAAGTAAAATAACAGAGTACTTCTCTTTGAGAAGCAGGATGGACTGAAAAAGTCAGTGAAAATGCTAGTTAAATATGGTAAAAAAGACACTTCAGGACAATTGGTTTGAGCATAGTCATTTTAAACATTTGGGAGTACAAAAACTATTCCAAATATAAATGTACAAATTGCAATGCTGATTGAACACTACAGAACTACTCTTTTGAGCTCAGTTGTGAGGAAAGCTGAAGTATTTCAGACATTTTAGAAAAGAGCGTATATACAATACTATACTTCAGAATACTATTAACTCTGAAGCCACGTCCCACACAATCAACCTGTACAACTTCTCCCAATGAATACAATCTCCAGCCAGACCAAATAAAGATGGTACCTCTGGTACCATCATTGACTGGATCCTAACAACTCACCCAAACCTTATCACCAAAGCCAGAACATTACCTGATCCTCTCAGTGATCACCTACCAGCCTTCACCAACCATCTCCAATCTCCACTACATAAACAATACCACTACATCCAAACCCACAACATCTGCTCTTTCAACCCTCTAACTTTGTCCAAATGCTTAAAGCCTACTGACTGGTCCCCTCTAAAAACCCTTCTACTAGATGATGCCATTTCCTACTTTAACCACTCATTCCTAACCCTTCTCAATTAGCAAGCCCCCCTCAAACAAAATGCTTCAAAACCAATCCATGCCCATGGTTAGCAAAAGATACTAAACTAGCCTTGCGCCAAATGGACAAAAAATGGAAACAATACCAAAAACAAAAAAACCTGACACCCTCCTAGAGTATAAACAACTATGAAACTCCACAAAAAAATTAATAATTAAAGACCGAAAAGCCCACTACTCCAAACTCCAGTCCTTGCACTCAACAAATCCCCAAAAATTCTAGAACTCCATCTCATCCATGCTGCATCCTGGCAACAAATAAAACCCCTGCCAAGACCCCAACCTCTCCAACCTTGAAAACAGCCAGCAAGTTCATCTCATTCTTCATAGACTGCATAGCTAAACTATTAGCCTCCTTCCCACCCCCTCCACCACCACCACCCCCTCCTGCCCCAACCACCACCCCAGTCATCAACCTTCCTTCACATCCTTCTGCCTCAAGCCGATCCCCACAAGTACTATAAAAAGACTTCTCCTCAAACTCAAACCCTGTGTCACAATGCACCTGACAATCTTCCACCCACCTTCCTCAAACAATCTGCAGACAGCATTGCCTATCCCATCTCTATTATTATAAATAGAGCCATGCAAGAATCATATGTCCCTTCTATCTGGCCCTATGCTTACATAATCCCCCTCCACAAAGGTGGCATAAATACTGATACCACCAACTTCAGGCCTATTGTCATTCTTTCCTCTCTTTTTAAAATACTAAAGAAAACAATACAAGCACAACTCATGGCACACATAACACGAAACAATCTCTTCTCCCCTACCCATCACGGCTTCTGCCCTGGCCACAGCACCATGACTGTCCTTCTTTCCTTTCTTGAAATCATAAACCTCGAATGTGATTCAGGCAAGTTCATATCTACACTATTCCTAGATCTGTCAAAGGCCTTTGACACCATCTCACACACCCTACTTATATCCTAACTGTCCACCCTACACCTCTCTCCCACCAACATTGCCTGGTTTTCCAGCTACTTGTCCAACTACCAACAAGCTGTCCAATGGAAAACATCAACCTCCCCCTTCCTTCCCACACTCACAGGTATCCCACAAGGTTCTGTTCTTGGCCCTCTTCTCTTCAACCTTTTCATTAACAACTTTCACCAATCCATCCCAGACTCATCTATCATCCAATATGCAGAGGACTCAACAATCATCTGCTCAGCCTTTTCCCCCTCTGACCTCCTAGCAAAAACCCAACTAGCCTTCTCCAAAACAGAAACCTGGATGCAGTCTAACCATCTGGCACAAAATGTAAATAAAACCAAACTGATGTTCTTTTCCCCTACCAAAAACTCCATTGACAAATCCACATTCCCCTTACAGAGCCAAAACAACACCCTCCTTAAAATCATTCCCATCACCAAACATCTTGGCATCATTACTGATGAAGAACTAAAATTTGACACCCACATCTGCTCTGCAATCAAGAAAAACCACCAAAAGTTAGGTTTCCTATACAGGCACAACCACTTCCTAAGCCCCTCTACCTGTTAAACGCTTGCATCCACCTTCCTATTCCCCTCCCTCATGTATGATGCCCATCTTTTCACCAGTCTTCATCTTGGCCTTCGGTCCAAACTTGAATCCTGTTACCACAAGATCTCCAAATTTGCAACCAGTTCAAAAATCTCATCCCACTACTGCCACTCCCTCCTCACCCTAAACTGGCTTGAACTACCCAGCTACCTCAGTTACCTACAACTCACCATTGCCCACAATCTCATCTTTAAACCTGCCAACTGTCCAGTTCTCGCTACTTCCTTAAAACCTTACATTCCCAACCGCTCACTCAGATCCAAAAGCCAAAATCTCCTTCAGGTCCACAAACCTGCACAACCTTCTGGCCATCTACTACTGTCCCTCACCTTAGCTAAACAGTGGAACTCTCTCTCCACACACCTATGAAACTTACCTAACCATACAAATTTCAAATCTCAGCTACTCTCTCATCTTTCTTCCAAATGGGAATGCCCTTGCCATGCTCCAACTTAACCCCCCCCCCTCATTCCACCTTGCACTGACTCATCCAACTACCTCTACTATTACTTAATCCCACCCAAAACAATCCTTCCCCGACTAAAAATTAATTTTCTCTCTAAAATCTATTGTACTATACTCTCCAATCTCAATTATACTTTTACCTTCTCCATGCATAATATTTTCTTAACCTACCAATGGCTAGTAGCTATATACTTTGAAATGTTAAACCAACAACTGAGTTTATAACAAAAATATTCACTTTATGTAAATGTTGAAATTTCTGTATTGAATTATGTCTTTTCATTTTTGTAACTTTGTGACAAGCCAATTGCAAATATTATGGAGCTTATCTGTAAATTTTAATTAGCTGTATGAACTATGTCCTTTTGTAGCATGTGAAATATAACTTGCAATTATTGTGGAGCTTTTCTCCCCGGGCCTCCACTGAAAATGGGCTCTTCTTGGCCCAGTGGACTTCCCTGGTCATCAAACTTAAATAAATAAATAAATAACTATAAAATAAATAATACAATATTTAAACATTGTAAATAAAAATGTCAGAGTTTGCTTATACCAACAAATGTTGCATTGGATTTTGGAAGACTAGGTTTAGGCTGCTTCAGTTCCATCCATTCATGCTTAACCCCTTTTCCCATTTTGCACATGGTGTCAGGCCATCGCTTTTGCAGTGACAATCATCTTGAGCCAAGGTTTATACCACCAGGTGGCTAGCTGTGCCATGGTAGATTATTCATACTAATACTCTCACCTATGGCCAATTTAGTGTGTCCAATCTACCTACTGCATTTCTTTGGAATGTTGGAGGAAACCAGAGTCCCTGAAGGAAACCTTGCAGACTCCACACAGTAAGCACTTCACCCAAGAATCAAACCTGAGAACCTCTTGCTGTGAGGCAACAATACTAACTGCTGCACCACTGCAGCCACCTTACGCTACTGCAGTTCTTGACGTATAAATGTAAGAGTTTTATTAGTGAGTTATCCTCAGGTTTCAGTTTTAGGGAAACCTTGTAATCACTTCTAAAGGAAAGAATATTGCAATATTTATTGTTAGCCCTTCAACATCACTTCAAACAGACCACTTATTGGCTTTGTTTATCTTTTCTGGTTTATTTTTGGTTGTATTCCCTCCATTTGAATAAGTTCAATGAAAAAATGCTAAAATGCATACATTTTTTTTGGCATAATATGACTACTGTGACTGCAGGTTAAACAAACTCTTTGGAAAATTAGTTTTGGAATTTATTTTTATCTTTCTGTTCTTTTAGACTCATATCTTCAACTTAGCTTGCATTTTTTATTTTGAGGGATTTTTTACTGTGAGGAACTAATTCTTATGTGGTTGTCATTATTATTGCTCATGTTGTTATATCAAGTGTAATTTATATTTCGAATACCTTGCCTGCATATTTGTAACTCATTATAAGCTGTCTCATCATGAGAAATTGATCTATTGTATTTTTGGTTTGCCTATGAAATGATATTGCTTGTATTTTCTCAGAGAACTGCTTGTTATATAGAACCATTGTCGCATCAGCATGACAACAGGGCTTGTTAACTTCAGTTTTCCCCATTGTCCTTGTAGCTAGGGAAAGCTAGAGCATCCCAGGTATTCTCTCATTAAAGGATATGCTTGTGAGTCAGTCTTTCCATTTCATATTTTTTGCATTTTTTTGATGATTTCTTTAAGGCAAAATCTGACAAATGTTACATTTACCTGGTGAGTTCTACTCTCTGTGCTGTTTGGATGGGTAGTAAATAAAATATAGACAGCATGAATATAACTAATCTCCATCCTGACATTACTTGTTCTGAACTGTGCACCATATTACAAGCATCTTCCTTCAACTAGCTAATTAACATTTAAAGATACATATACCATATCCCACATTGAGTGGTAAAACTTTTCCTTCATTATGTGTAAACACTTCTGAAGTATTTTCTTCTTGTATTAATGAAATTCTGACATTCAGAATTCTAATAGTAATGTTCTAAACATGAAGATTTAGTAGGTTGCTTTTCAACTAAAATAAGGATCACATTTATGGCAGGAGCTAAGTTTTTTTTTTTTTAAATTGGCAGCAAAGTATCTCAATTCCTCTTCCTCACTTTGGTTTGAGAGGTAATTAAATCATGGCCTTGGGACAGAAATTGACCTGGACATTTTAATTTTGATCTAAGTGTCGTTGTATCATCAGCTCTGTTAAATATGTCCCTCATAAATTCGGTGTCCCCTAGCCTAGAATTCAGATTTGACACTACATTTCTTTTAAAATGGATGCATTGATTTAAAATTTAAAGCCTGCTATCAATGTGTTTGTTTTTCATCTCAGTATGTCATTGCTGTATACTTTGCTTTGTGAGTATATGTTTGTCTTTCTGGTTAAACACAAATAGGAGTAAAATATGTTTAGAGATGGTGGCAACTGGCTTATTGTCTTGAGAAAATTAATAAAAGTTTGTGGGACACTGTACATTCTAAAGCCTTTATGTAGGATCGCTTGCATGGATTTAAAGAGAGACACCGAGTTACATATGTTCTATCATTTTTTCTTCACGCTATGTTTTTGTCTGGAAGTTGGTGCAGCAAATTAGTGCTATATGCTGTTAACAAGATGCTTCCTGTAATCCATAGTTTGATTCCCCTGGTCTCCTGTCTGACTCAGTTCAGGTCAGTTACAAGACAGTGCTCTGGTGCAATTGCAATATCAGGTTAGGTAATTTAATGATCTCCTGCCCCACCCAAATAGTAAGTACAAATATCTGCTGTAGACTTATTACCTTCAGTCTTTTTAACTACCACTAATGTTTCTTTGATGAGTTCAACCATCTAATTATTTACTGATAAAATAGCTATTCTAAGTTAAATGCCTTACTTTAAGTCTGATTTTGTATGCCTAACACATCAAATGCACACAAAAGACATTTTTCCTAGATCATGTTGTGCCTTAGTTTGCCTTCTTCCCCAGCTGACTAATGTGAAATAGGTGCAGTTATAGTTGTTAAATTTTTTCTAGCACTGGTGAACTCATAATAATTGCAAGCTCGCTCTTATACAATTAAATCAAGTAGACTATTGACCTGCATTAATCAACAGCATAATTTGCAATATAGTGATGAACTAAGATTAGAAAACATTATGGGTATATAAGTTATTAAGTCAGATTTTATCAATGCTTATAATCAATACTGTATGCTTGTTGTATGACATCATTATTCATTGTTATGCCAGTGGTCCTATTGTTTTGCATCGGTGTGTCTTTGCTATTGGCTTGGATTATAATGCAAAAGGATTTGTGGATCAGCTCACTTACACAGTTACCAAAAGTAAAGAAACATATGTTTTCCAATTTCTTTTCTATATTTACAGCTATAACTTCTATCATTTGTATACCATTACTGATTTTTTATACAGTTGTTTAAATCTTTTTCCTAAAAAAGAAGTATTTCTTTTACTTACTGTTTATTTTTGTAGCTATGTTTTTGGAAGCTAAAACTGTATTATAAATGTTATTTGTCAATCCTTTTTTTAAACAGTCCTGGTTTCATGGTATAATGGTTAGTAGTCTGGACTTTGAACCAATGATTTTTCAGATCTCAATGGAACCTTCCACACTTGACTTTATCTGGCACTTGCAGGAAGTATTAAGGGTTTTAGCTGTTAACATGAGAATTACTGGGTACAAGGTTTGATTCTGTCAGCCTAAAATTGCCCACTGTGTGAGCATAAGCATGTCATTTAACCAGACAGTGCTTTGGAACAATTGGAAATTGGGAATTTGGACTGCATAACTAGTAACTATATATGAAGCTAAAATAAATCTCATAGATCGTGTAGCTATCTTATCAAAGGCACCATTCTCTGAATTCCAACCAGTTAAGTTTATATTTTACTTTTTTGATCTGTCCCCATGGAAATCAATTCCATTTTTGGCATATATCATGCTTCTATTATAATATTTTTGTTTATTTATGTGTGTATGTATGTATGCATGCCTGTATATTTGATAACCAGGTGGGTGAGCTAGTCAATTGGTATTTTCAGCTATGGCCTGGGCCTACAAAGAGCAACAGTTTAAGAAATGTGCTTGCAGTTACGATGAAAAGTGTAGTTTTGTATGTACTTAACCTAAAGTAAAAAAAAAAAAAAAACAATGAAAGAATAGGATACTTCAGTGATAAAGAGTTGATATATATTTACAACAACAGCATCCACTTATTTATATTCAAACTAGTTTAATGAGTTTCCTAAATGCAGTCTCTAAGACATTTTAACTATGCTTTCTAGTAATAATGTGATCAAATGTTAGGTAAGGTAATCAACAAAGTATTTATCTAGTATCTCTAAAAGATGAACAAACAATATTTTGGAGTAATGCTAAGTCGGATTTTGAAGTTCTATAAGGTATGCTGAATTCTTAGTTCATTATAGAGATGATTAAAGTTTCAGGTCCTAGGTTCAGTGCTTTTACTCTCTTCCTGTTTAAAATGAGACATGAACAATGTTTTTGCAATGCAAAGAGTAGAAATCATCATATTTTGTTTACTACTAACTGTAGTATTTGTGTACTTGAGATGGGAAAAAAGGTAGTCGTTAGAAGTTAGTACTCAGTTTTGAGAATCAGAGCATTTCTAATTATGGTTTGACAAGCAACTAGAGGTAAAATATCTGAAAGTCCCTAGTAAAATATTACCTCGGTCAGACATTATAGACTCAGTGCAGTGTGTGGTACAAAATTAAGCCATGTTCAAGAATTATACCTTTATACTTTTGTTCCATTACATTAAGAATTATTTTAGTAAGGGGAGTCTATTATTTTGGAGTATTATATTTTGTAATAGTCTGCCTATTGTCTGCACGTTATCATTATAGAGTGTGGATACTAAATGGTTTTAATCTGCCCCTGTTTCTGTCCTAATTAAAATACATTTTTTTTTATTTTTACTCTGGCACATTTTATAACCTTCATCCCTTGGTATATTTTGCTCTACTCATTTATAACTGTATGACCATAAATCTGATGCTCTGCAATGAATTTGCTAAATTATTCAGTCCTTCTATAACTGGTTTGGTGCAACTCAAAAGTTAAAAGTCAAAAAGTCAATGTAACCTTTATTGTCATTCAGAAATCACACAAGTGCAAAAACTGAACGAAATTCCATGTCTCCGGACTCAATGTGCAGACAACATATAGACTATTTTCACAGACATTTACACATATAACTCCTAGCTATTACATCATGGACATGCACATAGACAGACTAATACTTGCACAAAATTAGAAACATATTTTAACACTTTTTGCACTGAACACTTACTTTCATGAGACTTTAGTATTGCGCAGGTACTTGATTAAGTTATTGCATTGATCCTTGCACAGAAAGAGACATTTGAGTATTGCACTGTGAACATTAGAGTATTGCACTATGGACCTTAGAGTATTGGACTATGGTTAATTTATGAATTTATAACATGTATTGCACTGAAATCAGAGATATTTTACTGCATTGCTAATGCCCTAGTTGACCTATAAGTTACAGTAATGGTGAATATTGCAGTAAGTATTACATGAGACTGGTAACCAGGTTAATGCAGAATTTGAGACAAGTTTCTACAGTTTCTACAGACCCAGATGGCCATCATGGAGCATATTGGTTAATAGAGTTCAGCAGCCTGATGACATTAGCGAATAAGCTGTTGCTGAATCTCATAGTTCTACAATGCATGCTTCGGAAGTGCTTTCCAGACGATAGATGCAGGAACAGTCTGTAAGCAGGGTGAGCACAGTTTTTAATTATTCCTCTGGACCTGCAGAGACATCTGGATAAACACAAATCATGGATAGGTGGTAAGGTGGTCTTAATGATCTTCTCGGCTGTCTTCACTACTATCTGGAGGGATTTGCGCTCAGAGGTACAGCAGCTTCCATACCATACTACGAGGTTGTTCTTCAGGATACTATCTATAGTATCTCTATAGAAGGTAGTGAGAACTGTTGAGGGGAGAGTCACTCTCCTCAACCTTTAATTCATGTTGGGACTACAGCGTTACCAATATTCAGTACCAGGGAAAGTAATTATGAATTGCATTCCAGTCCGGAGCATAGTGTTTCACACACCCACACACACACACACACACACACACACACACACACACACACACACACACACACACACACACACACACACACACACACACACACACACACACAGACACACACACACACACACACACAGACACACACAGACACACACACACACACACACACACACACACACACACACACACACACACACACACACAGACACACACACACAGACACACACATACACACACACACACACACACACACACACACACACACACACACAGACACTCACACACACACACACACACACACACACACACACACACACACACACACACACACACACACACACACACACACACACACTCTCTTCTTTTTGGTGGCTGCCTCTGATATGTGACTGTGGTTGCTGTATAACTATTTTGGAATTTTAAGGCTTCCATACTTACATTTTTACTATTCTTTTGCTCATTTTGTTGCAGATTGCTTTACTTTAATTTTAAATATGTTTTACTTTAAAAGTTGTTGGGATTCTTTTGGGAGTTTATAAGTTCTTGGTTAGGGTAAGCCAGCAAATATTTTTCTTCTGTTCTCTTACTGCAAAGGGAATAAGTTTAGCCAGTTTGTGGGAGGGGCTAAGAATCACCATTTATTTACTTTTTTTTTATTTATTTATTTGCAGTAACAGAACATGAAAAGGTTACAAATCTCTGGGAACTGTTGCTGATCTGAGACTGCACATGTTATTTAAAAATCTGCTTACAGTTTCTATATCTTGTAATGGATTTTCTAAACATCTGCAAACATTAGATGTCTTCTCAATATCATCTAATTTTTTAACTTAAGAAAGAGTGTCAGACTGATTTTTCCAATGAATCAGATACTTGGAAAAATAGTGAATGGCAAAAATGAGCAGTGTGTATTTTTTTTCCTTTTTTCATAGGTTCATAGGTTAGTACTAGGCTATCAGCCTTAGGGCCTATATAAGCCTAGCCATAACAATTCCCTGGCTATTTCTTCCCACACTGTTTACTTCCCTGGACCCCTGTCTAGCAAAGAGACTGACGTGATCCCCAGGGTGAATTTCCTTTCTCCCATCCAATCATCAAGGTTCCTTTTGAAGAGGGCCAAAGAGGCACTCTGCTTAACATGTATGGGCAATCTATTCCAGAGTCTGGGGAGGCTCTGGGTCAGGAACCTATCCCTCCAGCATGTTTTGTTTATTGTGATGATAAGGTTTAGATCCCTGGAGCATGTGGCTTTGAGGGATTGGGATTTCTTTAAGTGTAGCATGTCCAGCAGCTCTGGGTTTGACATGGCCTTGTATGTTAAGCAGAGATCACCTCTGAGTAGACGATATGTGACAGAGTATAGCTGGAGTTTTTTTAAGGTGGTCAGCGCAGGGCATCTCCTTTAGGCCTGTGATTCTTTTAGTGAGGTTTCTGCGGCCTTTCCAGTTGTTGCAGATGTCTTGAGAGGTACATACCAAATGGGGCATTGTATTCTATAATAGGTCTAATGAGGGATGAGTACAGTGGGACAATGACCTCCTTTTTTCTGGATGAAAAGCCCTTAGTGATGAGGTGTGCCACATAGAATGATTTCCTGACTGTTGTGGCGATGTGGTTATCGAAGGTGAGACCGTTGTCCACCTGTGTCCCTAAGTCTCTTATCACCCTTTCGGTGTTTAGTGTACTGCCACCTATATGGTAATTCACAGGTACATGTTTTTTCCCAAAGGGGATAACTATACATTTCTTGGCATTGAGCTTGAGCCCATGGCTCTGGCAGCAAGCATCTGTTTCTGTAAGGCTCTTTTGTAGCGTATCCACATCATCTGGGGATTCAGTAATGGCTCCCAGTTTACAGTCATCTGCGAACTTTGTTAGCCAGAGTCCCTTAGTGTTGGCCTGTACTTCAGAGAAGTAGATGCCAAACAGGAGCAGTCCTAGGACTGAACCCTGAGGTACTCCACTTGTCATTTGTCTGGAGCTGGATTTGGAGTCAGCTACTTTTACAGTGTGGGTTCTATTAGTAAGCCAGTTAGCAACCCATTGCATGACGTAGGGATTAATGCCCAGCTTAGTAAGTTTATCTATGATTTCAGAGTGGGGGATGGTGTCAAAGGCCTTGGCAAGGTCTAGATAGGGTGTGTGGACCACCTTACCCTTGTCCATGGCTCTGGAGACTTATTTGAAGAAGTCAATCAGGTTCAGGAGACAAGATCGGCCCTTCACGAACCCAAACTGGGTGGGGTCCAGTGTTTGAAGGTTGCCAATGTCATTATTTATAAGTTCCATGATAATATGTACCATGGCCTTGCAGATAAGGCTCATCAGACTGAGGGGACGGTAGTTTTCGGGATCCAAGGTGGATCCTCCCTTGTGGAGTGGGATAACTGTAGCTCTGCGCCACTCAGTGGGCACGAAACCTGAGGTGAGGCTATGATTAAACATGACACTTAGGTGAGGTGGCAGCTCATATTGTAGTTCATGTAGTACACAGTCCGGGATGTCATCTGGTCCCATGGATGCTGTATTTTTAGCTTTGGAGAGTGCATTTTTTACCTGTGTGGCTGTTATTACTGGAACTTGGCAATCTTCCAGTATTGAGATGGGCCATTTAGAGGGTGAGAGGGGGGTGAAACTGGCACTGAATTGATCTTCCAGGATATTGGCAATATCCTTGGGATCAGTGTATTTAATGCCATTCTGTTTTAGCTCAGAGTAGATCTGAGCATTGCCATTTAGATTCTTGACATAGTTATAGAATGCCTTGTGGTTGTCTTTGGAATCTTTGGCAATTTTATTTTCATAACTAGCTTTGGAGGATTTTATGAGGGATCTCAGTTTCTTACTGAGGCTGATAAGGGAGTTTTTTGCATCCTGGGATTTTCCTCTTTTCTGCAACAGTTTCTTCCTTTTGTTGTAAAGTTTGTTTATGGCAGGGGACCACCAGATTTGCTTCCTTTTTTTGGATGAGAGCATCTTGGTTCTATTTGGGATGGCACGATTCATGCATGAGTGGATGTGTTCATACAGTGCCTTAGTGTAGGAATCAGCAGTTGAACTTTCAGTTCCCGTCTGCATGGCTGTCATGAAGTTTGTCACTTCTGACTTGAGTGGCATGAAGTTGGCTTTGGAGAAGTTTTTTATGGAGGTTTCCTTACTGGGGAGGGGGGGGATGTGGATGTTAAGCTTAATTAGCTTATGGTCAGACCTTACTAACGAGGGGGTGACCATAGGTGTGGAGCATCGATTTCCCATGTTGGTAATGACCAGGTCTAGGATATTGGAGCCCTGGTGGGACTATGGATTAGTTTATCCAGGGCATTGGAATTTATGAATTCCAAGAACCATTGGGCAAAGGTGCTGGTACATGAGTAGTTTTCCCAGTTAATGGCAGGGTAGTTAAAATCACCCAGTATTAGGGTGTTTGGTTCTATCTTAATATTTTCCAATATGTTTAGAAAGGTGTAGTGAGAATCTTGGGGTATGGTGGGGGATCTGTAGCAAGCTACAATTTGGATTGCAGTCTTACCTAGTGTTAGTTGCACCTGGAGAATTTCAGACGCATTGTGTTGGGCAACTAGCCTGGTGGTGTGAATATCCTTGGTGAATATTGATACTCCTTCACCTTTGGTGTTTCGGTCCTGGTTTGGTGGCCGAAAAGTGTGGTAAGAGTTGTAGCCTGGTGTTGCAGGGGTGCTCTTTATCAACCTTTTTAATCAAGCTTTATTTCACTCATTTTGCTCAACCATACAAATTGCATTTGATGAGCAAGTCAGTCCAAATGGATAAGAAGTCCCTTCACAGAGGAGGACCAGTGAAAAAAGCTCCATAAATACATTAACACCCATACAAAAAAAAATATGGAGGATCTTAGTTCCCAGTGACCCAAGTTCATGCTGGGTCTACCAGCTTGTCTCCTACATCCCAGACTTACTTCAGTATCACTGGGGCTGGTTGTGGATTGTAAGGGTATCCAGGGGGCTCAGCCAGCTCTACTTCCATCCTGCATTTTTATTTCTTTTAGATGCACTAACCACACGCTGCTCCACTACTCCCCTTTTTGGACCACACCTTAATGCCATTTCTACCGTATTGGACATGCCCATCCTGTCATTCCTCTCATTCAGTCATCCAAACAGCCAATCAAACCTAGGCTGAGTGGGCAACAGTTAGCATCAAAGAAATATCATGTTAGTAAGTTCAGGCACAGAGACTTACATTAAGTTTATATTAATTGCTTAAAGACAAATATATTTAGAAACATGTCATAAATGGGTACTTTTCTGTTAAAGGGGCAACAGTACTGTAATAGCTAAGACGACCTTCTCAGCAAAATGGTGTTGCTTAATTTGACTGCAGAATGACAAGATGTATGTGAGTATGTATGACCTACCTTTAATGTTTTTTGTAGTTCCTTCAACACTGCACTGTATATTGGACTTTATGCTTCATCCATTGTCCTTTGGTGATGTGTCAATATGGGTCAGTGCATTGTACATACTCATATACATCTTGGCATTCTGCAGTCAAATTGAGCTATACCATTTTGCTGAGATATCCTGAAAAATATAAAGTATTGAACAAGCAAATCTACTTGCTAATACAGAAAGTGTTCTAAGTGACTCAAGAAAGAAGTGTGGCAATACTGTGTGTCACTGTTGTTTGAAATAATTGAGGCATTTCCTGTTCCTCTACAACTGTCTTAGCTTTGCATTAGAGGTATCATTTTTAAAAATAAAGAACAGCGCCACTGAAATTCTCCTACAGCAATAGTGCAGTTAAATAGTATCTTTCAGTAGAATAATAACTACAGTTTTAAAATATACATTAGGAAGTCAACCAATAATTTTATAACTTTTATTTGCACCCCCACACACATGACCCACACTCATCAGTTATCCTCCTTAACCTTTTCAAAATCCTTGATACTAAGAAAAAGACAATTTTCAAGAAGTGTCAGAACTCTGCAAAATAATTTTTAGTTATGTATTTGGGATGCAGAACACAATGCATTAATCCCTAGAACTAGAAAAAGCGTTAAAGGGAGGTTGTACATACTCGCATACATCTTGACATGCTGCAGTCAAATTAAGCTACACCATTTTGCTGAGGGATCCTGAAAAATATAATATTTTGAGCAAGTAAATCTACTTGCTAATACAGGAAGTGTAAGTGACTCAAGAAGGTAGTCTTAGCTATTAGAGTACTGTTGCCCCATTACCGGAAAAGTACCCATAAATGTTATATAGGGGAAAGAGGAAATGAGACAAAATGGTAGTAGAGGTTTAAGAGAGTGATAGGGATAAATAAAAGGAGATAGTGGTATGTAGAAGATATTTTATAGGAAATTGCTCTAGAAATAAACAAGTTCAAAGACTGTTTATTTTGTGGGGAGGAAGAGACAACAGAGAATTTTTAAATGCAAAAAAACTGGTGAAACTGGAAAAAGTTTTGTGAATTCTTTTTTGAGATTATTAAGGAATGAAACAGTATGGATATGTATATAATTATGTATGGATATTAGCAGAGTGGTGCAGCAGAAAATGATGTCTCCTTACAGCAAGAGGTTCCTGGTTCAATTCTCAACTAGGTGACTTCTGTGCAAAGTCTGCATGCCCTGCTTGTTTAGTGTATATTTTCTCCAGGTGCTCTAGTTTACTCCCACAGTCCATAGACATGCAGAAGGCCGATTGGACACTAAATTTGGCATAGGTGTGAGTCTGCATACAAGTGTGTGATGTAGAAGAACTTCCGTGGCAGGGCTAGCCACATAGCAATGTAAGTCTTGGTTCTAGATGATTATCACTGTTGAAGTGACACCACCCCATGTAATAAATGGGAAAAGGTGCTGTGGGTGAATGAATGGAATAGGAGAGTACAGATGAAAATGGATATAAAATAAATTATGAAGGATTAAATATGGTAATGCCAAGATGGCCATAGTGTATTATGTCTGTTTCAAAGAATTATGGATTTAATATGTTAAATGAATAATTATAAAGTATATTTTGGATACTTTGATCAGAGATTAACCAAGTACAAATAAATTCTTAATTTTCTGTTGTGGAGATAATCATAATCTAGATTTCTTTGTTTAGTGTTTAGCAGAAATGCTCCACACATAGCATTCCAGGGACATTGATATTAGTTTGAAGGCAACAACAATAATCCGGTCAGTAAGCAGATCAGCCAAAAAAAAAAAAAAAAAGGAATACATAAATAAATAAATAAAAAAACAGCTCCAACAAGACTCCTACTCATCAAAGCCAGTCTCACTCTCATCAAAACAATTTCTGCTCAGAGGCCTATTAGCTACTATTAACAAGCGAGATTAATATAAAGAAACAAAATATTCACTTACAAAAAGTCAAACAATTTACTTGCAACAAGCCATAGATTAACCAAGTGCAAAACAGTTCTTACAGTTCTTAATTTTCTGTTGTGGAGATAATCAGACACTAGATTTCTTTGTTTCATTTTTAGCAGAAGTGCTCCACACAAATCAAGCCTTAGAATGTCTTTATGTAATGAGCTCTTCCCTTTTATTGTATTAGTTTATTTGTGCATGCAGACTACCAATCTCTTTGCTCTTTCCCTTCCCGCTTTCATTTATTTTTGCTAGGGACTGACAGATGGCAGCTGGTGACTTCAAATCAAAGGGGTGCTGCAGGAGACAGCTGAATGGGTGGGGTCAATGGGAAGGGGTGTGGCCAACTAGAAAGGGGAGGGGCTATGCTCAAAACCACAAAAACTAACTAAATACAGTGCCCTGGGTGCCAAACAGTCATTATGAGAGTCCAATCAAGACAATATGAAGTGTAGAAGAATAAAAATATTTCAATGCATTGGCTGCATGACAGCTTACTTAATATCTAGATGGAAACAAAAAGGTTGTGAGGCATGAAAAAATAAATTACTTTTTAAATACATTAATGGAATGCCAGTCAAAATCAAGTATAAGAAAAACAAGCAGCACTCAACTCAAACCACTTCTTGTGCTGCAGTTCTAATTATAATTTATATTCAGCTTTATTAAAGTACCAAGTAACATGCTGAAAGTAGAAATCTCTGATGCCCCCACTTGTAAAAATGTTTCTTATCCAAAAAAGACCTGCTGCCTGACAACTATCTACTTGTTTCATGGGGAAAACATGATGATCAAAGTAAAAAATGAAAAGCAAACAAGAAATAAGCTCAAGATACATTGCTTAAAAGGATTACTGTACAGGTTATGGACCACACGATTGGCATTCTGTTTAGTTTACGGGTAAAGCCTGCAGAGATGACTGGAAGTCTCCAAGTATAATGAGCTTCTTAAAATAATGTAATCCTGTCCTTTATTACAAATACTGTCATATGCATTTCAATACCCAAGGCTTATACATTATCTAGTTAAGTATTCTCTACATGGCAACAACAGAAAGGCTTTCAATGTTGGCAATTCTTGAACAGTCTGCTTATTAAAGCTTACTTGCATCTTACGATCTCAGCCACGCTTACCTGATGGTCATTAACATATTGCTACTTAACCACAGAGCAACAGGCACTTTGAGTAATAAGCATAAATCAACAGTACAAAAATATGACAGAAACCAGACCATTCTGCAAAAATCAAGGACAGATGAAAAGCCACTCTAGTACTTGTGTCTACCTTGGATGGGGGGGATACTCTGCACATTTACACTGCACAACTACTCCTTGCTTTGCTTCGACACATCCAGAGTCACTACATGGGGGAGTGGGGTGCAACAAGTATGTCACAATTTGAAATGTCTCTGGCTGACTGTGATGACCCTAACACTTTTGTCATACCTCTCAACCTCAGAGCAAGAAATCTGGACAAAGCCATACAAAGAAGTGGGACAAAGGCCCAAAAATAAGGACAATTTTTAAATATTGCTCTTATAAACGTATAAAGATAATAGAATAGGTCTTCATTAGTATGAATTTTCTGAATGGTATGAAATCTGAAACTCAAATGTCTGTCATTATTTTCTAAGTTCAGTCTTTAAGGATTTGTCACTAATTTGCCAAAAAAACAATTTTATGAAAAATGGACCAAACATGTGTTGTAAAAATATAAAATAGCCACACAATACAGCTGGGAACCTGTCAAAGTAGGGACACTTTAATATTACTACTGCTAACTTGAGCAGCTGACAAAATAAAAGAATCTACATGCATTTCTGAAATAAAAGTAATCTATAACTCTGATTATTACAGTTATTTCTTAATTGTAAACCCTCCATGTTTTCTTCCAAAATTGCTATTTTGTGGAGGGATTATTAGGGGAAGAGCAACATTTTGAGCCAAAATCAGGGACAGTTGAGAGGTTTGGCTATGCCTAATTCTATAAAGCAATTTATTTGCATGTACCTCTCAACCTGTTAATGCAATAAATCTGGACAAGGCCAAATATATTAGGGGAACATATAAACAGTACTAAAAATTGCTCTTGTATAAACTGAGACAGTTGATAGAACAACAGGTCTTACTTTAGCATGCATTTTTCTGAAGGTTATGAAGTCTGAAACTCAGTGTGTCATTATTTAGTGACTTAATTCCTAAATGATTTGCCAGAAAACCACAAGTTTTATATGGAACAAACCAAAAAATAAGAAGCAAGAATCTATTCATTCTTTGAAAATCTGGACAGTTGGGAGGTATAGTTCAGCTGGGGCTGTCTAAGTTTTCCACCCTTCCCCCTCACAAAATCATGGTCAAATGGAGCCTCCTCCTGCAGCCATTCCAATGATCCATTACTTGGCTATTTCACTCCATTTACCATAAACACTAATGTGCATACTGATTTACTTCTATGATGATTTGGACTTCATTTGAAAGTTTTATTTTGCATTTTACAGCACAAACACTAATACATCTGCTAAACAAACTTAGCATTACAACTTCTCTGCCCTTGAAACTCACATTCATTGAAACAGCATTGAAACCCACATTAAAAAAAATACATTTTACCAGTGGCAGATAAAGATTAATTCTGGGCTGTTTTCAAATCATAGGCCCCTTGCATATGAAACATACATGTGCTCTTTGATACACCTTCCTATTGTTTTGAATATTTTTCCAGTAAACTATGAAACAAAATGCATGCACCAATAATGACAAAACTGCCCAATTCATAGCATCTTTCTAGTAAACAATGAAACAAAATGCATGCACCCATAATGACAAAACTGCCCAGTTCAGAACATTTCCATCATAAAAGTCTACTCAAATGTCTACAGTCCACCATTATCAGTAAATATGCACAATTCTACAGTCCACCATTATCAGTGAATAGGCACAATTCTACAGTCCACCATTATCAGTAAATATGCACAATCTCTGAAGAAGTAAAAAAGTAATCTAAATAATTCCACATTAAATAAATCTTTAACTAATGAAGAGGTTTCTGCTAGCAAACACCTTTATATTTCATGGTTTCATCAAAAAATAAAGTGTCTGATGCCCCTGAGGAATAAATTGCCTACATTACATTAAAATGATAAGCTAGTAATATTGCAATAGGAAATGGATGGCAAACTGATAACAGGCTCTTAGTTAGTATCTTAACTTTATCAGCACGACAGCATTCACCCCTTGTGGGAGTAGAACCAACAACCTTCTGCATCAAAAGCAAGTACACAACCTGTTGTGCTATTAACAATGCAAGCTGACTTAGCATAAGCAGCACTAAACTTCTCTTCCCCTGCAGCTCTCAGCTCCTTGTAAAATCTAATCAATACTCAACTGCATCTCAATTTCACAGCACAAGAAATCTAGAAAAAGCCAAATTTATTGGGGGGGGGGGGGTCAAAAGCCCAAAAACCAGGGACACATTAAACATTGCTTGTATAATTTTGGAAAGTTGCTAGAATAAAATGCTGTGTTACCACCATACATTTTACTGTCAAGGTCCCAGTGCAAAAGAGTCAGAGCAATATACCACTACGCCAAATCAGCTGTTTTGTGAAAGAGAGGAAGACTGAAACTTAAATGGCTATCATTTAATGAATTCAGTTCTCACCATAGCTGTCAACCTCTTAGCACAAAACACCTGGACATACCCAGTAATGAGGGAAAACAGCCCTCAAACATATTCAGTGAATTCAGTTCTTGCCATAGCTGTCAACCTTAACACAAAAAACCTGGACAAAGCCAATAATGGGGTAATACAGTCCCAAAAATAAGGACAAATTTCAAATATTCATCTTATAAACTTAGAAAATTGCTAGAATAAAAGGTTGTATTACTATGTATTTTCTGAAGAATATGAAGTCTGAAATTCAAATGCCTGTCAATTTTACTTCTGACGGAACAAAAACAATTTTCAGCAGAGGCCCAGGGAGAAATACTGCAGACACATGTCTTTGTAAAATGGCAGAACACCAGAGCAAATCCACACAAACACAGGGATGAGATGCAGACTCCACACAGAAGGCACCCCAGCCAAGAATCAAACAAGAAAAAAACTATAGCTGTGAGGCAATAATGCTACCACTGCACCATCAAATATGTAAGGAATTAAACATTCAGAAACCTGAAGTCTGAAATTCAAATGCCTGTCAATTTTATTTAACATTTGTTAATCAGGACAGTCTGACTTGGAACTAAAAACAATTTTCAGCAGAGGCCCAGTAAGAAATAATGCAGACATGTCTTTGTAACATGGGAGAACACAAAAGCAAGCCCACACAAACACAGGGAGAAGATGCAGACCCCACACAGAAGGCACCCCAGCCAAGAATCAAACCTGAGAACCTGCAGCTGTGAGGCAACAGTGCTACCACTACACCATCAAATATCAAGCATTGCAACATTTAGAAACCACAGATATTACGAGGAACAGATCAGATCAAATATGAGGCAAAAATCTGCATTTTTTTTACAAATGGTGGTGGGTAGGGAATTCAGGTCCTTAACACCTGCATACAAGTTACAGGGGTTCAAGCGTGAGGTATTCCCTACCACACCACCATGAGTTTGTTCTAGCCACCAGTATACAGCAACTGGGGCATTCACACACACACACACACACACACACACACACACACACACACACACACACACACACAGACACACACACACACACACACACACACCTTAATTCAAATGCTCATGGCAGAAAATGAATGCTTGTGGCAGAATGCATCTTAATTCAAATGTACACACCCCCCCTTAATTCAACACAGAAAAGAAGCTTAATTCAAATGCTCATAGCAGAAAAGGAATGCTTGTGGCAGAATGCAGCTTAATTCAAACGTACACCCCCCTTAATTTAACACATAACAGGGCAATCACAGACAGAACACTCTGTTACTAAACTTCCTTAGGTTCAAATGTCTTCATCTCAACTATTGCCCTATGCCTGTCACATTCAGTGCACAGTCCAGTTTCATATTCACTGTAGCCAAGCAACCAAGTCACCCTAAAATTAAACAGGCACCCGCTTTGGGACAATGCCTGGCAAAATGTGTTCAGTGAGATTGCCTCTGCAGCATGGAACCTGCTACCTGAGAACCAGAATCAGAACTGCAACAGGTTTACTAGTTTTAGAGCTCAATTAGAAAAACATTTGAAAGAACTGTAAAATTGCAATTGCTACTTGGGAAATGTTAACAATAGTAGCTGCCAATATTTTGAGTAAGCAAACTAAAAGAGCAAAATTGCTTCAATTTACCATACTGTTGTGGAGAGTCAATATCTGGAAATACGCTCAACAAGGCTGCACAACTTTCATTATTTTAACTATAGTTTATATCAAGATATCCTCACTTGTTTTGTTAACCATGCTGCACAAAAAGTATCCTCTGCATGTATATTTGTTTATTACTTGTGCATCTGTTAGCCTGCATAACCATTGTTTGGATAGATACAATAATCCATCAACTACTGTGTGTAAATTAAATCTTATATTTTGATTTTGCAACTCCAGCCAAATAATAATGTAAAAGATAGACTGTCTATGGCCTAGGCCATGGCTGAAAATGGTCTAAGGAGCAGTCCACCCACCTGATTGCCAGGCAGAAATCAGTTAATCCATCATTTAATCATTGTGGAATTAAGCCAAACCTGTTTTATGGGTTACAGTGACCCATGTTATTTCCACTGCCACTGATCCTGCAATGCCTTTCTGTGCATTTAGATTATGTTTTGTTATAGTTTCATATATCTATTTTCTTATGTATGTATGCATTCATATAGTGCTTTATGTTTTTTGTCCATTTGCTCTTGGTCTGAGTCATGACTGAAAAAGTCCAAAGTTCCTGAATCAGTCCACCTACTTGATTAACAACAAACAAACAAAACTACATAGCGATGACCTGCCCAGAGAATTCCCATTTTTCACACTCAGACTGTTTTATGTGCATATAAGCTAAACAATATTACAATGCATAAAACACTTTTAATGTATGTACTTACTCTTTATTGACTGGGTTACTCACACTATCAAAACAAGGGAGGAAACTATGTTAACGAGGTCAACGATAAAACAAGAAAACTCGACCTCAAATGCCAAACAAAGTTAAATAACAGGCAAAGCTTTGGGATACTTCCATTCCTCGGTGCGCAAGCACATCGAGTATACTTACCTAGGAGTAGAGGGGGTGATAGTATCAATGACCTGGTTCAGGGCTCCGGAGAGCACCCCAGCACTACCAGGTTATACCTCATACCATGCTTTTTGGCCCCAAAACTTGGACAGAACCACAAAAGGAGGGGGAGTATCGATATTCATCAAAGATACCCACACCTCCAGGTTGGTGGCAAAGCACGAAGCATCAGAGACTATCCATGTGCAACTAACAGTGGGTAAAACTGCCTTCCAGTTTATAGCCTGCTACAGACCACCCTCCCAAACCCAGGAACCCCACTCGGCCTTCCTGAGAACACTGGAAAATATGAAGGTCTCTCCAAACACCATTATATTGGGCGACTTCAACTACCCAAACATAGACTTGGAGCATTACTCTAGCTCCAACACCCTAGCCCAAAGGTTCCTAGAATTTATAAACTCAAATGCTATGGAACAACTTTTTACCACTCCCACAAGAGGGGAAAACATACTGGACCTGATCATCACCAACATGGGGACTCTATGCTCCAGACCAGAAGTGTATCCCTCACTGGTAAGATCAGACCATAAACTAATCTCACTGGATATTCACATCCCAACCCCACCCCCTGCCCAGAAAACCACAGTGAAAAACTTCTCTAAAGCAAATTTCACACTCCTCAAAACTGAGGTGGAATCCTTCAAAGCCCCCAAGCCTGTGGAAAATATGGCCCAGACCGCAGAATCCTTTATAAACGCATTCTATGAACACCTTCAGGAATGCATGGATCATGCAATCCGAAATAAAACCAATACCCAATCCTCTAAAGGCAGACGTCCTGTCTGGTGGACCCCAGCCATAAACAAACTATACAATAGAAGGAAAAAGCTACTAAATGATAGAGCAAAATCCCAAAAAGGGAAGGCATCACTGATCAGTATTAGCAAAAAACTACGGGCACACATAAAATTGTCTAAGGCCAGCTTTGAGGTAAAAATTGTACAGGACACTAAGGATAATCACAAGGCTTTCTTTAGTTATGTTAGGAACCTGGGTGGGAATTCCCAGATATGCTCAGAATTAGTCCAAAATGACAAAAAATACACCAAACCCACAGACATTGCCAACATCCTAGCTGACAGGTTCAGAGCAAACTCCCCCCCCCACCAAAAGGGCAAATATCTATCCCAGCAGAGTGCTGCCCCCCTGACATCTCAGATGCTCAGGTAAGAGCCGCCCTCTCCAAAGCAAAAAACACAGCATCAATGGGACCAGACGGTGTCCCGGGCTGCTTCCTACATGAACTCCAAGAAGAGCTAAACCCAAACATAAAACTATTGTTCAATCTCAGCCTTACTACAGGATATGTGCCCAAAGAGTGATGTACAGCAACAGTGGTCCCTCTCCATAAAGGAGGTGCCTCAACGGATCCTGGAAACTATCGCCCCATAAGCCTGACTAGCTTGGTCTGCAAAGCTATGGAAAGGATCATCATGGACCTCATAAATAAAGATATAGGGGACATACAAACACTGGATCCTACCCAGTTTGGCTTTGTTAAGGGCAGATCCTGCCTCTTAAACCTGGTTGATTTCTTTGAAACAGTCACCAAGGCCATTGACGAGGGGAAGGTGGTCCACACAGCCTACCTGGACCTCGCAAAAGCCTTTGATACAATACCCCACTTGGGCATTATAGATAAGCTCACCAGCTTAAATATAAACCCCTATGTCACTAGATGGATTGCAAATTGGCTCAAGGACAGAACCCACATGGTTAGAATTGCTGCAGCCATGTCAGACTCCAAACCAGTTACAAGTGGTGTCCCACAAGGCTCAGTCCTGGGACCTCTCTTGTTCGGTATATATTTCTCAGAGGTACAGGCCAACACAGAAGGACTGTGGCTGACCAAGTTCGCAGATGACTGCAAACTGGGTGCCATAATCGACTCTCCAGCCGACACAAGCATCCTCCAAAAGGGCCTCATAGAAACAGACTAGTGCCAGAGCCATGGCCTCAAGCTAAATGCCAAAAGTGTATAGTCATCCCTTTGGCAAAAACAAAGTGCCCACAAATTACCACATAGGTGGTAATCCAAACTTGAAAATTAATAATTATCTATCGAATAAAACAAAAATAAAAATATAGAACTCGCCATTGATGAAAGATGTTTACATATAAACACTTTGTACTAGTTGCATAAGCATATATATATATATCCACAGTTATATATAATCATATATATACAATCGCTAATAATTAATCACATTATTATATTATTAGCTACTTAAACTATACATAGCTACTCATACCATATAGCTACTTAAAATTTTACTTACTTCCTGTAAACAAATTACGAATATAAAATGAATAAAAAATTAAAAATAAAAAATATAAATAAAATATAAATAAACATAAAAAATAATTAAATACAATAACACATTTGATACCATCTACTAACATAAAAAAATTACCATCTCTCTTATTTTGCTAATTTATATAATTATAAAAAAAACTATAATATGTATTATATTTACATTTAATAAAGCAAATAATAATAACATAATAAATATCAATATACAAAGCTAATATTGTATGAATGTCAATCTACATATATAATTCTTCAACATATTATATTGTCATATTTAATTTCTAATTTCTATTTTAATTTTTGAGGTTTCATTTCATTTTAGAGGTGGGGTGTAGCTGGGGTTCATAGCTATTTTTTGCCACCTCTTTTCCTCCCACCTTTTCACACCCCAGTCCCTTAATATCACCACCCTGTTTTCTGTCACCACCATTTCCAAAATACCAAATAGAAACAACACACAACCTGACTATCACACACAAATACTGTATAAGGCATTGTTGGTATCGATGCAATACGAATGATTTAATGATGATTTTAATGATCGTATATTCTATCTTTGAAACCCATCATCTTTACCCGCACGTAAAAACAATGACATAAGGACATATTAGCTAAATATATCAAATGCTGTGATTGACAAATACCCTTACTGAAATTAATCTTGCTTCTTATGATGTTATGAAGCACTATACTCTCAGCACTAATCTCTACAGTGGCATTGTACAGTGTTGTCCACATTTTATGGTTCCACCCTTCTTATATTATTTGTGTTTATTAAAGGTTTTTTTATATTTTATATACATTCTCTTAAGGTTTTACAATTTTTTATTAATATAATCTATCATCCTTAATTTATCGTTATATTCTCATCACTTGTAACTATATTCCTAGTTGTTTGTTGTAATGTTACCATTCCCTTTAGTTTACATGCCTTGCCCTTTAAACTTTTGTACCCCTTGTAATTGAATTTTACACTGTATTGTATTATTCTAATACGTCTGTTTGTGGTGGTCCCACACCCACAGTTTACACAGGTTTTCTTTGGTGTTATACATTCTTTGGTAATGGTTACATCCCTCAATAAATGTTCTGATAACCTCTGTCCAAGAATAACTTCCTTAGATAATCCATCTCCATCTAAATCATCCTACCTCATAACTCATCCTAGCCACTCTAATAGAATGGCTTCTTAATACTTTTTTCTGGGAGTATGGGTGGTATGGTGGGTTGCTGTGGTATTACAAAACAAAGTTTCTTTCCTATTCTTTCCTATAAAATGTATTACCATCAGAAAATATAATATAAGCATAATAATAAATGCCTATGTGGTAGGTCAATTGTAAACTTAAACTAAATAGGTGGTGGTATTGTTGATGTATGTAAATGATGAATTATTAAGTTCTTTTTTTTACCCCTTCCATAGGATGAAAATATCATCCAAATAGTGAATGTATATATCATAATATTTCTTCCAGGGTGGGTGACTAACAAACTCTCTCTCTCATCTAACAGAACAAAGATATTATATATGGCACAAGCTGCCCCCATAGTTACCCATTGTTCTGCTTGTTGTAGTCCCCCCCAAAGTAGTATGAAATTATTATACAGTACAATGTTCACCACCCTATGGAAAACAGGTCCTTAATATCAATAGTCACAAATAACAACTATAACCAATCCCAAATATGAATTTCATGGAATGAATTTCCCATGGAATTCTTTAATTATATGCTCTATATGCATATTTTCAACATTCTTTTTATTAGATAGATGATAGAGATAGATGTTATTATTATTATGTTTAATCAGTCAAATTTTATTTTTTATTTTTATTTTATTTTTTTTTATTTTATTTTTTATTATATTTGTAATAAGTAACTGTTTATAAGTTTGTTTTTTGTTTTTCATTTTGAAAATGGGATGAATGTGAAAGTATTATGGGTCAAGCCTTAACTTTAATTACATAAATATATATTGGTGATTTTTATTGTATATATATGCTTATGCACTAGATACAACAGTGTGATGATGAAGTAGACGGCAAAACATAGATGAAAGCACTAAAACAGTTTTCATTTGTGTGTCTGAATAAATTTTTTTTTATTATTGACGTGGCAATTTTACTAGAACTTTATTGCGTTCTTCAAGTTATCAGATAGGTGGTAATCCATTAAGTACAGAAGAAGTAATTAGGGACCCAAGTTGATAGCAATCTCTCATTTGACAACCATGTGGCCAAAGTGGTTAGAAAACATTTTATATAGCCCACCTAATCATGAAGGGATTCACATCTAGATCAGGGGATGTCATCGTGCCTCTTTACTCATCCCTCATCAGGCCCATAATTGAGTACAATGCCCCTTTTGGGATGTACCTTACCATACACCTGCAGTAACTGGAAAGACCCTAAAAGTACCTCACCAAGAAGATCAAAGGGCTCAAACAGATGCCATATGCTGCCCAGTTAAAGAAACTCCAGCTCTACTCAGTGGCATACCACCTGTTCAGAGGCGATCTGTGCCTGACGTATAAAGCCATGTCCAACCCGGAATTAATGGACATGCTGCACCTCAGAAAATCCAAATCCCATCGAGCTACACGCTCCAGAGACTTGAACCTCAGCACTGAAATAAATAGGACATGCTGGAGGGACAGATTCATAACCCAGAGGCTCCCTTCACTCTGGAATAAAATCCCATTCCAGGTTAGGCAGAGTCCCTCATTGACTCTCTTCAAGAGGAATCTTGATGAGTGGATGGGAGATCGTAGGTTTACCCCGGGTATCACTTCTGTGTCACTGTTAGACAGAGGCACAGTATACTAACCTCGAAAAAGGGCATAGCAAAATAAATTTAAAATGGGTGGCGAAAGCCAAACACATTCTGGCTAGGCTTATAAATGCCCTAGGGCAGATAGCCTAGTATGAACCTATGAACCTATGAACCTATGATACACAAGTAGCTGAATATGGATGGATCTTTAGGTTACGGGCTGACAAGGAACTGGGTTTATATGCAGCAGTCAGCCTGAAACCCATAATGAAATCTAAGCAAATGAACTCATGAATTAAGTTAGTGAATGTACATAAATGATAAATATTTAATGAATGTCAATAAATATGTAGTAAATATGTATTGATAATTATATAGTTAAATTTTTTTCAGCATGCTTTACAAATGTGTATGTATGTATATATATATATATATATATATATATATATATATATATATATATATATATATATATACACACACACACACACACACACACACACACACACACACACACACACACAGCTGTTAGTGTACTACAAACCTGCCCACGCATTACGTCCGTTGGAGCACATCCAACACGCGAGATGTTCTTCCCCCGATGAGACTCCAGCCTGCTGACTTTGCAGTCCGAGTCCAATCCATTTCCAGCGACAGTCTATGCAGTTACAACTGCATAGACTTCTGGGATCTCTGCTCTTACATGTTTCCCAGTCCAGACTGCCGCTGAAACAGTCTGAGCATGCTCCAGACTGTCTCAGCAGCAGTCTGGACTAGTGCGCATGAGCGAAAGTCTGCAAATTTAAATTTTTTTTTTATCTTTTATTTTCTTTAATTTCTTTATTTTTACAGCTGGGGGGGCTGCAGTCCGGCAATCCAATAGCATGGGCCACCCCGATATAAACAGTTATCCAGGTGAGCATACAATTTACTTACATAACTGCTAGCCATCATACTTTTTGGGAGGTTAAGTTATACTTGAGTGTATAGACTTCATCACAGAACTGTAGGAAGTTGGTATGTTTGAAGTCTTTGGATATTGTGATATTTGCATCTGGATTTTGAATGAAAAAGTTACCAATCTATGGTTAGACTTGACTGGGGAAGGGTATACCAGTGGACTAGTGCACAGAGCTGCAATGTTTGTATAGAGCAGGTCAGTAACATGTTGTCCTCTAGCGGGCTTTGATTATATGATCTAGAAAGTTCTCATTAAGGTAAATGTGGAACTTGGGGTCATAGTCTTTTTTCAAGGCATAGGTCTCCCAGTGTATCAATGCTTAGTAAAGTTTCCCAGGATGATGGAATTTTAGTATACATAAAGTCCATCCAATGACTTTAAGAAATGGACATGACTTTTGAGTGTCATTGAAGGGGTCCTGTAATATGCTATGATCTGATACATGGCTTTATTTAGAGTGAACTGATTCTTATTGTTTAGTTTGTGGGTGTCTACGAATTTGTCTTGCGGTAATAAGATTTTTAACAAATATGGATTCCCCACCAGATGGTTCTAAAGACATAGTAAGAACAAAACTCTGGTAGTGAGGGGATGCGTTTCTACACTTTTAAGCCAAGTTACAGCAATAATACACACATGAATATAGTCCTAATGCAGAAGTACTTCAAGGTCAGGCAATTTGTTATTTGAGTAGCACCACAGTCATATTGTCCCGTGCTTGTTTATGTTTTTAGGCTGGAAGATCAATTAACTGTAGTCTACCTAAAAATGCCCTTATGGGGGCTGCAATGGCTTTAGCCAATATACAGAAGCCCTGGAATGAGAAGTACAGGCCATCCATGGCAGAGCAATTAGGGCTGTGCAGCAGTTCATTCTATGCAAACACAAGTTGTCATTTTCTGAGTTTGTTGTAGCTAATCAGACCAGCCACCCTGGTATTTTACTACTCATGAACAGTCCATTATTTCAGTGTTGAGACTGCTGCAAGCTGATAACAAAAGCATTTGTAGTACATTTCTGCATTCAGAGAAGAACATTTCATGTACATTTAAAATTACATTTATCTTGCCATTTAAATCAGTTTTGTGTGTTTTTTAACCTTTATCTGAATTTAAGCTATCAATTTAAGACTTTTTTATTGTCTGTGTTGCTTTTTGGTTTCGGTGCTAGGCCCAGTTTTTTTTTGAGTTTGGTCCTCTCCCACCCACCCTATTGCTGTTTTGCTTTTACAGTGGGAAGCTTTTGAGCTGCCTGCCTCTACTGTATATCTGGCCCTAGAAGCTCCTCCCTCTGATCTCCTTACTGGTTACTGACAGAAAAAACTGGAAAGGTCTTCCCCTTAGACTTAGTAAAATTGTGAGTTCCTCATTGCTGGCTTGTCTGTCTTTGAGTCTTGCCATTACTTGTTGCTAGTTGTTAGAACTTGTTTCTGGTACCTTTTCATTTGTGGCTAAGTAAAGTTTGTTTTTACATTAAGGAAACTGGCGCTATGAATAGAAATGTAGCCTGGCCTATCTGAGTTGAGAAGTGCACAGTGACAAGGAGGTTTAAAGAGAGAAATTATTTGTTGTAGCTAGTTATTTTGATTTGTTTCCATTGCCTCTTCACTTTTGTCTAACTAAAGTGTATGTTTACATTAAAAAGGCTGAGACTGCAATTCTAATGGGAGTAGAAAGGTAGCCTTATCTGTTCAAATTGAGAAACACACAAGGGAGCTTAAACTGATGGCTACTTGTTGTAGCTAGTTTGTACCTTTTCACTTTTGGCTAAGCAAATGCATTTTTACTTTAGGAAGACTGGGCTGCTATTCTAGTGGCAGTAGTAAAGTAGCCTGGTCAGTATGAACTGGGAAATGCACAGGGGGCTTAAAGTGAGATTGTTTCATCAGCCAAATGGTGTTTTAAGGACTTAGTTTGTTGTTAATCTGCACCTGAGTACTACTTTTGCTTTGCTTTTGTGTTAATCCATTTTGTGTTAATCCCTCTTGTAGCAGTAGGCATTTACTTGGGCTCTCTGAGTTGAGAGGCACTCCACTGAGCTGAAAGTGTATTCATTTATTGGACGGAGGCCATGGAAGTTAGGTTTCAGCTTTCTCTGTCCATTATAAATTAGGCACATGTCTGCAGAGCTGTCCAGCACTCAGTAGTAGTTAGCAGTACTCTGTACATTCGCAAATCTGTAAAGCTATTACTTATGATTTTAACCAATAACACAGAAAGGTTTTTATGTGGAGCTATGATTAGGGCAGCTAGATAGTGTCATACAGCACTAAGATCATAGCACTATCTAACATCTAGCCTTCAGCCTAGACACCTCTCTGGGGACCCCTGTAAAACCATGACTCTAAACTATACCAGCCTGACCTTAATACAGGTCCTGACAACATGGATTTACAACTTCCTTATGTCTTTATGGCCAGCCTAGTGGATATGAGCATCCTGAGACAATGTAGCAATTGCCTCATGTATTCAGGTAACCTTTTATTCTTTAAAGAAACTAAAACTGTATGCGAGACATTTAAATACATAACTTCTTTGAAGGCAAAAATCTCGCTTACAAACAAGGTTGTCAAAAATACACACAATGCATCCTTCACACATGCCATTCACCACACACATAGACCATCTTATGCTGGGGCACTTAAAAGTAACTCACCAAACCTCAAAGTCCCAATAAGCCATCTAATTGCAAGACCTACCCTCAGCAATCACTAAAGCACACATTAAAAGCATAATCTAGCACAATGGCAGATAAGCCTAAAGCCAGTTATCTCCCAAGAACAAAACCCATTAGGCAAGCAAACAATTTACTAAGTACTCTTGTCATAGGGGATTATATTGTACAACACACAGATACTTCTCTTACCAGGATGGACAAAGAGTAGATAATGGTTAGTTGCATATCAATATCACATACTCACTTAGGTCACTGCACCCAGGGGGTCAAGTATCTATCATCATTGGAGGACATAGCTAAAAGGCCACTTTGCTTTCTCATGGATGTTCTGCCTTTGTTCCCTCTGGGCTTTTAGATATTTTCTTACAGTCTTTTTTAAGGCAATGCCAAAATGACAAAACTACCAACAAAGCAAAAAAAAAGAAAAGAAAAGAAAAACCTCAAGGCCATGTTAAGATGTTATTGCTCAATGCTAGGAGCCTAAACAAGAAACTTCACTCCCTACAAGCTCTCTTTACTCTGGTGAATGTAGACATCTGTGCTGTTACTGAGACTTGGTATAAACCCACAGAAAATACTCTGACATTGGAAGGTTGCATTGCTTCCCTCACAATTAGACCAACAGCAGCACAGACAGGGACTAAAAGTGGAAGTGTCTAAATCTACATTAACAGAAAAGACAACTCTAGGTTGGTTAAAAACAATGATACAGTGGAATTCATCCATGTCCAAACCTCTATAACCAAGGTTTCCTGCCATATGCTGGCCAGCTACAGTCACCCTCTTTGACCCATGAAGCTGACATCTTTTACCTAGCCCTACTACAGGTGCTCACTATCCAACCAAATACCCTGTTCATAGTAGATTTTAATTATCCCTGTATAGACTGGGAAATGTATACTGTGTACACTGCCTCTAACTCACAGGCACAGCTTTTCTTGTACTTCATCAATATAAACACCCTGGACCAGATAGTGTACTCTCCAAACAGAGGATCACACATCCTAGACCTAGTAATCGCCAACATGGGAGAGTGATGCACCCCTCCCCCATGTCATGTCCTCATTGGTGAAGTCAGACCACAAAACTGTCTCCCTCCAAATAAAATTCAAACTGGAAAATCCAACAAAACACATAACAATCAGGAACTATACTGAAGCAAAATGCATCCTATTAAGTGATGGTTTGTCAAAATTCACAGCTCATCCAAAACCTGAGAACACACATACCTATTTAGAATTATTTACAGAAACCATGGTCAGACATATAAATGGCTATACTGCGGCTGCCATATCTACCAGAAGTAATCCCAAATCTAACACCAGAAAGAAAATAAACTGGTGGAATCCTTACCTTGACAGCTATATAACAAAAGGAAAAAAGTCATGGCCAAAATGGGCAGTGCAGTGGTGCAGCAGTTAATGTTGTCACCGCACAGCAAGATGTTCTCCGGTTCGATTCTCGGCTGGGGTGCCTTCTATGTGGAGTCTGCATGTCCTCCCTGCATTTGCATGGGTTTCCTCCAGGTACTCCAGTTTCCTCCCACATTCCAAAGACATGTGTCTGGAGCATTTCTCCCTGGGGCTCCGCTAAAATAGGCTCTGTCGTACTCAGACTTTCCCAATCAACAAATGTTAAATAAATAAAAAATAACATAAAATAAAATACATAAAATCAGAAAGAGCAACTCAAGCTCTCTGATTCAACTAAAAAAGAAACTAAGAGTTCTAATGAAGCCCAGCAAGGCCAATTACAAGGCCAGGCTAGCTTCCCAGGCTAAGTACAATCACAAGGCCTTCTTCAGCTATATCAGAAATTTTAAAGGTAATTATACTCAACAGTGGGCAGAACTGGTCATAAATGGCACAACCTTTCCAGACCACTGTGATATTGCAAATCTACTAGCTGATAAATGTAGCTATAACTTCACCCCCCACTACCCCCTAGAAAATCTCTTGTAGCATATCCCCCACAACTATCAGCAGGAATCAGGTTCTGGAGGTGCTTACTAAGGTAAAAGCACTGCTTCAGTGGGACCTGACAATATTGTCAATTGCCAACCAAATAGCTTAAAACATGGTCTAACAGGACCACTTGAGGCACTCTTTAACTAGTGCCTCAAAACAGGTTATGTGACAAGTGAATGGAGGGCTGCAACAGTCATCCCTCTTCATGAGGTTGGACCATCAACTGACCCCAAAAACTACAGCCTGACAAGGCTAATTTGCAAAGTCATAGACTGAGTTATCATTTAAATGATCAACAAGGACATTGGCAACCTACAGGCACTGGTCCCATCTAGGTTTGGCATTGTTAATGTAAGGTCTTGCCTACTTACTTTCAAGAGGGTCACCATGGCTATGGACAAGGGGAAAACAGTGAATACCACCTACCTTGACCTGGCCAAGGCATTCAGTACAATACCCCACTCAGGTATTATTGACAAACTCTTAGAACTAGGCATAAATAACTACATAACTTGCTGGACTGCCAGCTGGCTCACAGATAGGACCCAAAATGTCAAGATAAGTGAGATCACCTGCACTAAGACACCAGTCACCAATAGAGTACCTCTGGGCTCTGGGTTGGGTCCGCTCACGTTTGGCATCTACTTCTCGAAATTCAAGGCAAATGTCAAAGGCCTCTGGCTCACCAAGTCTGCAGATGACTGTAAATTGAGGGTTATCATTAATTCCCTCAACAACACTGACATTCTACAGGAGGGTGTTACACAAACAAATGACTGATGTGAACTCCACAGATTAAAATCCAATGCAAAGAAATCCATTATCATTCCCTTTGGGAAAGAATCCAGTCAAGCTAATTACTGTATCAATAACCCCCCCCAAGAGCTGACCCAATAGTTAGGGATCTGGGAACACATGTATACAGTAATCTGGACTTGAACACTTAGCCAAGATAGTAAGAAAATCAGTCTATGTCGTCCAACTCATATGCAAGTGTATGGCATCCAGGTCCAATGAAGTAATAGTATCACTCTGCTCCATCCTTATCAGACCCGTCACTGAGTACAATGCCCCATTTGGCATGTACCTTACAGTAGTTGGAAGGTTCCTCACTAGGAGACTCCAGGATAGGAAGACCCTCATAGAGAGGGTTTGGCATAATGGTTAAAGTCTTCTCCTCATAAGCACAAGGTAGAGGGTCTAATTCTGATCTAGGGTTATTGGCTAGGGTTAAAATGTCCCTTCAGGGAAGTTAGCCTAGCATGAACCTATTAATCTATGAACCTGTACTCTGCCTTCTACAGGTTACTGAGAGGCAGTATAAATTATCCTTAGATCCAATTCTTGCACATCCACATGGCACCACTAGAAACACTAGATCCAAGAACCTGAACATTGTCTACAACATAAAGAGAACCAGCTGGAAGGACCAATATGTGTCTCAAAGGATCCACATACTATTATGAAATAAGCTCTCCATTAATAGAGTTCATTCCTGACACTGTTAAGGTCCTTGATTATTGGATGGGAATCTCAAATTCACCCCCCAGGCTAGCCTCCATCTTTCTGACGGATGGAGGTCAACAGTAAGTAAATCAATCCTCAACCAGCATACCCTCCCTAACACATAACCCTTAGCTATCTCCTTACTAACATACCCACCATATAGGCATTCAGAGAACTCTGGAAGAAAACTGGTTTGGGTTACATGACTAGGCTTGCAAAGACCTTGGTGGTCATTCGCTTAGTATTAACCTATGAACCTAGAAGTGTACTTGGTTTGGGATGAGTTTTTTCCCAGTAGTTCTCAATTATGGATATAGCAGTATGCGTTGTTGTTTTTAATTTCCACTGAGAACTGCTATAGTTTGAGGCTTAGGCATTGACATTTTTACCACCTCAGCATATAATAACTTTTGGTGTATCTGTAAGGAGTACTGTAGGGGCTGCTTGCTGCTCAGATACTGTTTTGACTGTTTTTTAGGACAGGGATGCCACTGCCTTAGATAATATTTGCATATCTCAAAAGTAGTTGATAATGGGATTAGTAATAATAGTAGTTTATTGTCCATAATCATCAGGCAGTTGCCACACTGCCTGAGTAAACCAAGTGAAAGGAGATTGGCAATTGAGGGAAGACCATCTGACTGACCTTCCATTTAGTCCAAGAATGTAGAAATTTGGGGATATAAGAGTTATCTAAATGATATTATAAGATTATCTTTACATTTTTAGTATAGAAGTTAACAATATGAGGTGCTCTGCTAAGGTAGAATGAGTTTACAGTAACTTAACTTTGTCCTAAAATAAAGAGGTAGGATTTTTAGGACAGACTGCTAGAGGGTATAGCTTTGACTAGGCTGGCTAGGACTAAAACTTCGGTCAGAGTGCCTGTGACTATTGAATGTAGGTTAGCTGCTTTGCACCGTGCAAAGCACAACTCAGCTTAATATAGCTGAGCTAAGAATTTAGACAAATCAATGAAAAGCAGCTTTTGAATAGGTTTTGGTTCCAGGCAACAATGCTACCTTTCTAGAAAATGTAGCAGCTTATCCTTTCTCACAGAATAATAACCACAGTCTCTCAGAATACCCACAAAGTCGGATAAAGTTTTGCTGCTATTTGTAACTAAGTTATGAATAGTAAAAATGGAGACAAAACACAGATTAAGCACATGTAATCCAAAACTGTATTTAAATAATTCAATCAGGTGACTGTACAACATGACACCAGCAAAGAAAATGAAATAAAAATAGGAAACCTTGTTTAAATACCATGAGGAGCAGACAAAATTAACAAGTGCCAATAAGTGCAGAAGAATAAGAGTGGTTTCCTGATTTTTATACTTTAAAATGAGGTCAAAATGGCACTTGTAGCTTTCCAGCATCTATATCAGCCCTCTGATTCTTGTAACAAAGTCACCAAACAATCATCAGTCAGAACGGTATAGCTGAACTAAGAATTTAGACAAACTCTGTTTTTCCTTCCAGTAGCTACTATGTGATGTTCATATTTCAAATTGTGGTCTGCTATTACTACAGATAGTTTGGTATGAGATCTGAGTTCTATGGATGCATTATTTAGAGACTTTGTGTTGACATCTGAGGAAGTTTTCTGACTTATGTTTATGTTTGAGTTGTAGAGAATTAGTTTAATTACCTTATCAATAAGGAGGAGGTGGAACTGATTTATCACTTTTTTTGGTCTAGAAAACTGAATGATTCTTGTGTGACTGCTTATAGTTTATCCATAGGTCTGCAAATGATACCCATGTAGAATTGTCTGCATGTTGTACTAAAACTATTTACTTCTAACATTTACGTCCCATTGACAAATAAACTAAATAAAAGTGGACCCTGGATAGCATCTTCAGATACAATAGCTATAATACTTATTGATTCAGCCTTTAAACCATTTGAACGTTTGTTTTCTGATATCACATTTTGCTAATCTGTTAAATAAGGGGTACCTATCGGTGGATAAAGACTGAATGCTTGAGCTTCAATTGACTGAGTCTCCAACTTTGCTGGCAATCAGATTTCCTCCACAGGAAATCATTGTTGGAAAGCTGTGTCAGAAGTGATTCCTATTGGGTGGAAATTTCCACTTCTTTGAGTTGGTGTTACCTTGTAAATAAATATAAGTTGAAGGTGTGAGGTGGGCTTGCCCCTATGACAGGTGGTGCTGGAAGGCTTGCTTTTCTGCAAAAACACTTTTAAAAAGTGTTTTTGACAGGATTAGTTTGACAAATGCATTTCCGAGATTCTGATCCTCAGTGCATTTGCCTTCATCCACTCACAGTGGAAGCGGTAAATAATAGCTCATGACAATCAGTATCAAGTATTTAAAATAAATCAAGAGAAAGGAAACTGACGTGAACATTGATGTATGTTTTTCTTTTATTAATTTCATTTATGTAAATAGTGTTGTTTCAATACTATGGTTTGGGGACAATTCATGTCGGACTGGAGAAATTAAATTATATTTCATTAAAATGCATATCAGTTGTTTGTGAGCACACTTTTCCAGAATTTTGAAACAGGAGATATTATTGGCTGACAGATTGAAACATCAGTAAATGAACCTGCTTTGTGTAGTGGGAACACATATGATTCCTTCCAGGTTTTGGTACCTTTTATTCTTTAATAAATATTGTTAAATACCTGTAAATGCAGCAGCTTACCATTAATTGCTACAAAGTGTAAAGTTTGAATTGACTTGTGCAGGATACTGTTGCATACTTTTAAATACAGTGGACTAGAATTGGATTACTATGGAGAGTAAAACTTCAATTGGCTTGTGCGGGCTATTGTTACATACCTTTAAATGCAGCAGATGTGCGATTACATCATACTGTTTAACCTGTATTTTAGTTGATACCTGATAACTGAAAGTGTTTAATCTAATTACTGGTTTGTCAAGGTTGTTTTTTTTCTTTTTCTTCAACCCAGTGATTAAGCTGTTATCTGTAGGTGTTCATGCTGATGATAACTAACTTGTCAAATATTTTCTTTAACTCAGCTGATAATACAGTGTAATTCACTGCTGTTCTTGCTCATGCTAACCTTTACCAACATACAACCATCTGGCTCTGGCTCTTTCAGTCTCTGACTATATGTAATGTGAACCACAAAAGTGAACATCTGTTTGACCTCTATTCTCCTAAAGAGAAATAACACCATGCTCAAGCACACTCTAGCACTTTAGTAAACCAGACCAGTGTACCTTCTTCCTTACTAGGTTATTTGCCTTTAAAAAGTTAAACCTGTTTTGACTATACAAGTGGATAGCACACTTCTAGGACCCTCTACTCTATTTCTCTCTAATCTTGTCAGCAGGCACCCACCCTTCTATAAGCATCTCCCTACTGCCCTTTTTTAAAATGATTGGCTTTCTCCTGTGAGATTTCCACACTTAGCATTGTAGCTTGCTCTACAAAACAGGCATCTTCCTGAATGCAACATTTGTTATACTGCTTAGATAAAACATGTAGACCTCTTGGAAATACCAACTTTACAAGGTACTGACCTAAAACTCCGAAATGAGATAACTGATTTTTTGTAGACTCCATCCATATCAGCCTTGGGGCTCAACCCACTCTGTTCACCCTTGTTACACTCAGGATCACTCCACCCTTCACCCTACCCCCATTCCCACTCACCCCACATCAATTATATTTATAGTCATCAAGCCCACTCACTCAACAACAGCAGTCTATCATAACAACAATCTAATTACCCTCACAGAAAATACTTCCTAACACTTATTAATAAGCAACTCTATACCCAGCCAGCTTTAATCCACTCCAGCCCTAATGCATTATATTCCCAGTTTCCTTTTCTTTACATTTATCCCCCTAACCCACTGAAACACTACATTACCCTCTCAATAACTATTGGTGAAACATCATTAGATATAGCTCATACTTTCTCACTCATATTTTACAAAATGTTACCATTATATACCACTATTCTCTTACTGCTCTCCCTAGCTGCACACCTAACCACCTGTCAGTCACACATAACCACACCCTAGGCATGTCATAAAACCACATCCCCTTTTCCACACCACAAGAAATTCTTACACTTTGAGATATCTCAGATATCTATAACACCAAATTAGTTGACCGATTTAATCTCATTACTCCTGACCACCATAGTATAACAAGTATATCCATAACATATCACAAACATATCTCAGAACTACTAAATAGTCATGCCACTATAGCTTCTAAACTCTTGATAAGTGGAGGCATCCATCCTAATCTGGGCCCCTGAATTACCTTCCCATCAACAAACAAGTCCTCTCCTCAAGTCCAGAATACTGTCTATAAATCACAAAATGAATTGGACCTATTAATTCTCAACTTAAACCTCAGAAGCATTGTTAATAAAGTCCATGAATTCCATGCCACCCTTTCACTCTACTCGCCAGGTATTGTCATCTTAATAGAAACTTGCCTTATAACACATATTAACAATAAAGAAATAATTACTCCCAGCTGCAACATTCAAAGAGCAGATAGACAAGGAAAAAAGGAGGAGGTGTAGCCATAATTTTCAAAAATAATCTTATAGTGCAACCATTAACCTAACTCCACCATCCTTTGACAAAGCAGAAATGCTACTAAGTAAACTCCAAATCAACCCAAATAAACACCTAGTCATAATAGCCATCTATATCCCACCATGAAAAACCTTACCACCACAGAGCACATGCAATATCAAAAACAGTTTCTCAGGAAACCATTATTATGGGTAATAATTTGTAATTCTCAAACCCCCAACACTCACATCAACCTCTATGGTTTCACATAAGTGATCCAAACCCCTGCCAGAATTGACAAAAAAAGCAAACAAACTATCCTAGATTGGATACTGACTAATAAACCCTCCCCCTCATAGTACTTTGGCTGTCACACTGACAGTCTAAGTAATCATATACCTATCCATCTACTCAGCCAATGCATAAAGCTTACCCAACTAAACACATCAACTACCATCAACTGCATAATTAGAAAAACTTTAACCCCCCCAAACACTGGTATCCATTCTCAAACAATGCAACTGGAACCCTCATAAGACACTGCCCCTAGATTCAGCAGTAGAATATCACATCACTTTACTCTACCTATAGAACCTTGTAACTGATCAATTCAACCTCTGATAATTTTTCTCTTTTTTCTCTTTGTACTTTCTATCTTTTTATTTGGTACTACTTATCTAGCTTCTTCCTAACACTGTTCCACCTCTCCTCTTTCTTCTCTTCCCACTTCCTTACTTTCTTCTTCCCTCTCTTCTCTCTCTGATTATTGTTATTATTATTTTCTCTTCCTCTTCATCTCCCTTTCTTTCTCTCCTACTTCTTTTTCTCTCTTTCCTTCCTCCCCTTTTTGCATTTATAAAGTAACATCCTCTATGTTCTTCCCAAATGTTATATTCATATTATTCTGAGAGGCTGCTCAATTTATTGCCAAAGTCATATATTTTTCTTGACACTCATTTCACTCTATCCTGATTTTTTGTGTGTTTTCACTATGTTTTATATCCCATTAATATTGTTTCTGTATACTAGGACTTTGGTTAACATTTTTGTATTATTTCTGTTTGTCATGTCTATGTTGTATTGTATAAATCCTGTGAAAAGTTTTGAATTTTTTATATATTTTTGTTCTTTCTTGCAATTTTATGTAATTCATTATGTAATTCTTTTTTTCCATTGGAGCTTTTCTCCGCGGGCCTCCACTGAAAATGGGCTATCCTGACCCAGTGGACTTTCCTAGTAAACAAATGCTAATAAATAAATAAATAAATCAATAACTAGAATACTTCAATGACACTTTCCTCACAATTCTTAGTAGTATCACCCCCACCTAAAACCATATGCAGCAAAACAAGTTATACCCCCATTATTAACCAGTGATACAAGAACCCTCCTTAAACTTAGAGACAATACCTGGAACTATGGTTCACAAACAAATCACAGTCAACCCATTTAGAATATCAAAAGCTTAGAAACAAAGCCAAAAACCAAATCAAACAAAACAAAAAAAATATATATTATGCCAATATACAAGAGAAACACCAAAAAAATCCTCATAAATTTTGGACAGCAGTTAAAATGATACTTAATCCAGGACAAGCATCTACACCAACTCCTTCCATACCAAACCACACAATCTCCATTGCTGAACTTTTTAACAAATATTTCACTGAGAGTATTCTTGCCCTCATCAAAAATAATTGCACTAATCAAACAACTACGCCCACTATAAGCAACAATAATGATAACACCTTTTTTCTAATCCATTCCCACAAAGACCATCTATAATAAAAGCAGTCGATAACTTGCCAGCCAAATTTCTCAAAATATCAGCCCCAGCAATTGCATATCCTGCCTCAATATTTATCAATTGCTCCATCTCAGAGCAATATGTCCCCAGATCTGGAAAATATCCCACATACTCCCTATCCAGAAAGGTGGCAACTCAACTGAACTTTCCAATTACAGGCCAGTTTCCATCCCATCCCAATCATCCCACTATATAAAATCATAGAGAGGTGCATCCACTCTCAACTCCTCCAATATTTCAAATAATTGGCTACTAGCTAATTCTCAACACAGATTTACACCACATCATAGCACCACTACTGCCCTCCTAAGCTTTTCTAACACCATCAATCAACACAGAAATGGAGGTAACATAGCCTTCTCAGTCTTCCCCGATACTTCCAAAGCATTTGATACCATATCCCATCCCAAGCTACTTACTGCCCTTAACAACCTAAATCTTAGCTCCTCAGCTATCACCTGGTTACACAGCTGCATAACAGGTCACTGATAAGCAGTGAAATGGTCGCAAGACCTCTACCCATACTCCCTGTTACATTACGACTCCCACAAGGATCCATGCTTGGCCCCCTGCTTTTTAGTATATTTAGCAATAATCTTAGCTCAGCCACAACTCTAGCTTCTACAATCCAATGTGCAGACAACTCCACACTTATATGCTCTGACCCAACCCTACAACAACTCCAAGATATTACAAAAAGATCCTTCACTGCAATTGAATCATGGCTCTCAAACTCTAAGCTCATCCTTAGCCCTAGCAAAACAAAGCTTATGATCTAGCACCACTCCAGAACACCAGACACCCCCTCCTACACACATTTTCCATCACACCATAGACAATACAATCATTTCACCAGAAAGCCAAACAAAACTACTAGTAGTACTGGTAGTAACTGACACTAACATGAGATTCAGCCTACATAGAGCACAAACAGTCAAGAAGTTATACAAAAATTTGGGTACTCTATATAGAAACAAATATTTCGTAACCAATAGTACCAGAATAGCTATTGCTAGAACCCACCTCTTACCTACACTCATTTATGCCTAGCCATTACTTACTAATTTACTTATTAACCTCAAAAAGTCAGACCTTGAAAAATTAGAGGTATTCTATAACAAGATTGCAACATTTGCCCCAGACTCAGCCCACAGATCACACAACTGCCTAACTATAGAACAACTCCTGGTTAGAATTGCCTCATGTAATGTCCTATAATCAGCTTACAATATCAGACAAAATACTTCACCAACCTGAAAAAACACCATCTATCAAAAACATTATATTATGTCATTCCAATAACCATAGACTTTTCTCCATCAAGTCCTTATTAAAAGTAACCAGGAATACAAATACTGCAGGAGGAACACTTTACTCTAGCCATGTAGCAAAACTCTGGAACACTCTCCCAGACTCTATCAGATCTAAAACAAACACAACTCATTTTAAAAAATTACTTAAAAACCACTTAACTAGCTCCTGGCTTTGTTCATGTAACATTCCAGGCTAGTTCCACAAAAATATGCTAGGTTCCCTAATGATTCATGAAATACACACAACTAGCCACAGTCTTGAACCACTTACACTTTTTCACCTATTATCTCTCTACCACAAACCACAGTTTTCCCTCACCCCGAGGGAAAAAAAAATACTCTTTTTTTTTATAGAGAACACTATAGAAATATATATTAGCTCTTCTTGAATGATGTACCTATAATTATTATTATATTTTTTTCCTGTATACCAACCTGTACAAATGAGTATTAGCTCTTTTTCCTAAATTAAGTACCTGTGATTATAATTGTTTTTTCCCTGTACTGTTCTACGGATCAGCCAACTTTGTAACCTTTTATTGTAATTATCACTGAATAATTTAACATGTTAAGTATATTACATATCCTTCTGTGTATGTGGAGCTTTTCTTTCCAGGCCTCCGCTGAAAAGAGGTGACCACCCAGTCAGACTTTCCTGGTAAACAAATGTAAAATAAGTAAAAATAAAATAAATAATAGATGAATTTATCAGTAGGACAATGGGATATGCAATTGCTTTTGCTCATATATGAATGTATTCTGTTGAGAAATTATCTAGTGCTAGAGACCCATTTTTACTTTTTAATAGATTTCTGAAGCACCCATATTTGGAAGCATTTCTTTAAAGTTCTGCAGTATGTGAACTACTGTGAAGACATTTCCATGCTACCATTCTAAAATGTATTAGAAATAGTCTCTTTTATGCAGTTGTATCAATCCGCTCCTTCAACATATTATCACACTGTCTCCTTACAATCAGAAGTACCTTTGTATTAAGATGTCTAAGCACTTTATTTATTTATTATTTATTTATGTATTTTAACTTTGTTTACCAGGATAGTCCGACTGGATACATGTCCATTTTCAGCAGAAGCCCGGGGAGAAAAGCTTCAAATAGACAAATTTCCATAGATTACATAAGAAGTTCAATAAATTTATATGCAGTATTTCCATTCATTTTGTAAATGGAGCATTACTCCTATCCTGTATCAATTAAGGTAACATCTGCGGGGTAGAATTTTTTAACAGGGCAGATTTGCTTGTGCCCCTGGTTCACATCAAGTATTCAGATATAGCTGTTTTTGCATAAGTAGGGAGGACCATTGAAAGGGACATATCATAAAAAGCTTTTTTCACTGTAATTGTACTAACTGGAAAGTTTGGGTCCTCACTCTTAGACTGTGTATGTGCCTTCTAAATTGAATCTAAAACTTTTTGAAGTTGACCAGTGCACAATGCAAGGGCTGAGAGGCTGTTCTTCTATCAACATATAAGCTGTAAAGTTCTCCTGTGGTCTGTGTCTGAATACCCTTTAACGAACCCAGTTCAAACTAGTGGGTTAAGTATCTGTGGATGGGTTGTAGTCACTCTGCTAGACTTTTAGCGTAAAATTTACCTTCAGTATTAATCAGGGAAAGGTGTCTGTATTTTTACACCTTAAGATCATCTTTCTCTATTTGAGCAGTATGATAATGCTGGATTATTGAAGTGCTAGTTTTGAACATTTCTTGAAGCAATAGTAATATTGGATTGTTTAGTATATTTTAATATTTTCTATAAATTTGATGTCAGATAATCTTGCCCATAGGCTTTGCTACTCAAGGTAGATTCATTAGCTAAAGTGACCTAACCAAGGGAGATGGGTCTGTTGAGGAAGTCTAAATTGTGGAGGGGAGGGGAGGTGCAGTGATGGAAACTTCGTATTTGATAAGAAAATGTTCTTGATGTTAACTCTTTGAGGTTGGATGTTTGGATTTCTCTATATAAAGTGGGGTAATATCTTGGAATAACTTGAAAACATCTTTAGGGGATATAACCATCTAAGGTTCCTGTTCTTATGGGACAAGTACAAGCTCTCTTTTGATGCTTTTTAATCTGTAAACAAATAATGTAATGCTGCTCTTTGCTGCTTTGCTGATGTTCTTTCCTTTATCATGACGACTAGGTCAGCCTTAATAGCCTTATATAATTTCATGTCCTAGATTTTTTTTTCAAAACTATGCCTCCTGCACTTAGCTAATATTCTGATCACTTTCATTTTTAATTATTTATCCTGTTTGCTAAAATATCATTTCTTTGGCAACTACACATAATAATTAGAAGTTAAGTTTGCAACTTTTCCACCAGTAAAAAATAGAACTCATAGAAAATACATAGCAAGTGGGCCATCTTACCATTTATGACTTGCTAGCCCACCCGTCCAAGAACTTTCTTTACTTTTTCAGGGAGAAATAGGCCAGTTGTGCCAGGTGGGGGAGAGGCTTGTCAAACACATCTAGTTGCCTAACTACTTTTTAACAGAAGACAATGTGCCATATTTCTTGATCTGGACTGTAGGTTTGATCCAGAGATATGGTATTCATTGCTTGTTTAATCTCTCTCTCTCCTATGTAATTTATCTGTTTGCTGAAGCAGGTTCAGATCTCTTTCCTAGTGTTTGCTGGACTGTTTGATTAGTAGATATATAAGAGGCCTTGAACCACCAAATCTCAAATGGCCCAAAAAGCAATGCACAGATTGCCTCCTAAGGAGTCTATAGGACACCGAAGAGAGGGACAGTGCCTATATTCTCCTCAGCTAGCTCAGGTATTTTAGTAACATCATATTTTTATTAAGAACTCTGGTGGGTCTCTAACTGCCTAATATGGCAGGACTGCTGAGTACAGGGAACATATGTGATACCAATGCTAGGGGGTTAATAATATACAATTTTTCTAATTCGTGTTAACAATACTGGATTGTGTCTTTGCTTTGCAATGTCACCATGTGTACTCTACATTGTTTACGTAGTTGACCTTCCTTAGGTGATGATGTGCATGTTAACAAAACCCCTTCATGTTCTGAAAGGACACACAAATATGATATAATATCTAGGATGCCTTTCAGCAGAACAATAATAAACAACAATCTGTTCAGCTTTGTGATGCATTACTGTGAGAAAGGGACACATATGGCCTTTATTAGAGTTGTTTAGAGTTGTTCATGATTATTTGACATTACTGATAAACACAAAATGCTCTACAATATAATTCTTTGCCTATAGTTCCAACCTGCTTTATATGGAATTGGGCATAAAATAAGAATAGGATCAGGGCAAAGGGCTGAAGGACTTCAAATAGGGGTGCAAAGAAGGAATAAGAATTAGTGTTAGGACCCTACATACTCCTTATAAACACTGGTCCCTGCGTAGTAGCTGTTTTCAGTGAAGCCCACCAGCTTTCGTTATAACTTAAGAGTTAAGTACACACTAGACTGACTTTTCATTTATATAATAAGCTTCACAATGTTTAGCTATTTTCGTTAAGCTTCACACCTGAAGCTTGTGTAATATGCTGTTTATGTTTGTGACATTGCCTAGAGCAATTTTCAACATCAGAAAATAAAACAGTATTTTCTTCTTTTGGATAAATTCTACTGCTTCTTGTAGGGAATCAAAGATCTTCACTCCTTCTGGCAAAGTGATTTTTATTCTTGCAGGAAAAAGAATATGAGCTTTAATATTGGCTTTTTTCAAGGACTTAATTAGAGGACCACACTCCATAGGGTCCTGGGTTTGAGACCTGCATGGCTGTTTATTTTTATATCTGACATGGCTTAGTGGTAAATCACTTTGGGTATAGTGTGCAGGGTCCTGGGTTTGAGACTTGCAAGGGCTGCTTATTTTGGGGGGAGGGTGGCCTAATTGTTAAGGTGTTTGCCTTACAAACAGAAGGTACAGTGTTTGAATCTCACAGGGGATAACTGGCTAGACTTAAAATGGCTTGCAAGGGCAGTTAGCTTAGTACTAACCTATGAACTATGAACTATGAACTTTCTTCTGGATATGACTGTAGAGGTATAGTCATAGTCAAAATTAATAACTTTTTCACCCATCTTGATAGGGGAGTTAGTCCAAGCTGATGTCAGCACTAAGTCCTTGTCTTGTGAGGAAAGAAATCTAACTATAATAGACCTGGGGTTAGATAAATTCAGAGATGAAGTTGAATTTGCCAGGGACCGATGAGCCCTCTCAGTTCCAAAAGAAAGGGATTCAGGCATGTTTAGTGCTGATGAAAACAACTTATTGAGGAATTGAATCATATTATCACCCTCTTCTTTCTCAGGAAATGTATGGTACCTCTTCTTCATTATATTGGAGATTTTATACATGGAAATTTATGAATAGGAGTTTCTATACTCCACATAAAATAAATCTTATACTCAAAAACAGTGAAAGTAAATGTTGGAAATGTGATGATTTACTAAAGGCCAACTGGGTTCATATGTTCATTGAATGTAGAAATGTTGTTCAATACTGGAAGGACTTCAGATATTATGTGAAGGCTTTATGGTTTGATAACTGTCATATTTCTAACTCACTAATCCTATTCAATGTTCCTATACCTAATGTACTCCGATTCAGTTACTCTGGTCAATTCTTGCAATTGCCAGAAAAGTATTACTTTGAACTGAAAAGTAAACAAGATTTGATGTTTAAAGAATTTATTAATTTAGCAAAAGTTGTTTGTAAAAAAGAACTGCAAACCATTTGTTATAGAACTCATAACATTACTCATAAAAATAGCATGGCAAAAATTGGAAAATGTTTTGAACAAATACTAACTTCTCATTGATAAAATGATTGTTTATCATCAATGAATGTAAATATTGTAAATAGTTTTGTTATTGTTTTATTGTATCTGTTATATGTACATTTGCATATGTTTTTAATGAAAACAAAATAAAAATGTTTTTGGAAAAAAAAAAAAGAAAACAAAACAGTGTCTAACAGATCACAGAAAGGTCGGTGGAGTACTCTATTCTATCTTCAAGTTAAGGCTTCTTATATTTAGTGCTAGCAGTTCACAAGTGATCATATGCACCTGCGATCTAAGTACCTTGCAGTCTCACTAGTAAATCCAAAAATACAAAAAGAAAGTACCAAAAGTATGAAAATATGACAAAAAGTCAGTAAAAAATGTAAAAATCACCAGCTTGCACTTTATTAACAAGAACGCATCAAGTCTCTAGCGTTTCGGCAAAAAATGCCTTCTAGGAGTATATCACTAAGGAAAAAAACAGTGCCACTTTTTACAACATTAACTATCAATTGCAAAACACAACTAATTAATTAATATCTAAAACATTAAATACTGTATGTCTATTATACTAAGAAAACAAATATATCAAATGTTTCCATGAACTTCAGTATTAAGTCCACAAGGACTTAAAGTATTGTATTTTAAAATATAAATACTTTCTTTATATAACAAATTATGTTTATTCTTAAACTCAGAGTTGCCAACACCCCAGTTAACTTGTTCTAGGATGCTGGCTTGCAGAGAGTCTGGAGTGCTATTGTGAACAACTTAAAATGCATGGCAACAGGACTAGCAACTTTTTTCTATGTTTATGTCTCTAATGTGCTCCTGCAGTCTCAGTTTAAAATTTCTCTTAGTTTCACCTATATAAAAGAGACTGCAGGAGCATCAAAGAACATAAATAACATTAGATGTTACACAAGTAAAATGTCCTTTAGGACTAAATGGAACACCATTGATATAACCTAAATAATTAACAGCATATTTGCATGCTGAGCATCTAGTACAGCCACTCCTGCCCAGTATACCTAAGGTGCTGCATAACTTATCCACTGGCTTAACAAATTTATTGTGTGCAATAATGTCCTGTATGTTCCTATTTCTAGTGTATGAAAATATAGGAAATCTGCATAATGTATCACAAAATACTTTATATTTCAATAAAAATGGCCAAAAAATGCTTGATTATATTAACTTGTTCATGAGAAAAAACATTATAAGAAATAACAATATACATTTGCCTAACTTCTAACTTATCTTGTCTAGTATTGCTGCCTGTATATCCTCTGTGTTTCATAACAGAGGTACTGGCTGCTGATAAATTATTTTGTACTGTGACGGTTGGGGAGAGATGTGCGAAGGCTGCCAGCCTAATCAAATAGAATTTGATATATAATTCTGGTATTTGTAAATAAATGTAAAATACAGGCATGTTTCTTGAGTGTAAAAGAATATTGTGAAATGTGGAACTGCAAAATATGTCACTCTACTGGCCCAGTGAAGCATGTTGTGACCCTTGCATGTTAGAATTTGGCTCCAGTGCGTCTGGATGAAGGTTTCATGCCCATTGTTTTAAGGCTAAAGTTTATGACCAGAATTTACATATGGAAGGTGCTTTATTGCTCTAGTTTCTGCTAGAGTGTATATGTGAAATGTCTTGTATTGTTGTAAGTTTCAGAGCAGGTGTTAGATTGCTAAATAATGCAGTTTGTGGCCTGAGAACTCAGACTAGGTGTTAACATGATGCAATATGAATACTGGGAAAACCTAAGTGTCAAAAAGGATGTAATTTGGGAGGGCCTTAGAGACATGTTTGTTAGTAATGTTTAAATACTATTTCACACAAGAGACTAGGAGCATGTTGATCTTGGATATCTAACTCAGCACTCTGCCTAAGCTCACATGCACGTTTCTAGCACTGTGATTTCTTGTAGGAATAGTTAAAGCTAGTAAAGATTAATTAGGTATTTTTCTTTGAATTCAGACCTGCCCTACTGTATTATTTTAAGTTCCTGTGTGATCTCTGAACTCTTAGATATCTCTGTGGTGTAGTAGTTTTGTCTTGTGTTTTAATTATTTATTATTAAATATTTTTAAAACCTTCTACCTGTGGCTGGTTTGTGTAGAGATAAGCTCTAGAGTACATTGCATATTTATAGATGTTATTGTAATAGGCCACTCTAAAGTAAGCCTTGACTGTTAGTCACATTACCACTGGATTATAATATTGCACAGTAATAACTGGACACCCTTTTAATGGCCTTTTAGTAGCTGATATTTTTAGCTGGGTTGTGGCAGTGATTACTACCGTATAATCTGGGTAAAGGGGCACAGCTGGAGAATCTGTGTCAGCCTTCCCCAGGAATGTCTGAAGTTGTATAAATACTTATCTCAAAATGTGTGTGTGCTGTGTCAGCTACTTAGCAGGGACATAAAGCACTGGTTGGACAGAGAGGGTACTGGAGGTTCTAGCTTGCCCAGCTAGTCTGAGACCTGGACCCTATAGCTGTGCCAGTGGGTAGTCTTATTGGGGACCTGGTGAGGAAAGGAGCAACCAGCCCCATACTGACTGTGATCTCTGTGTGCACTTAAGGAAAATTGTACTTTACTGAGTGTATTAGTTGTCCTTTCCTGTCTTCTAGGAGATTACCTCCCTGGTGTTAGTGGTGAGGATTGAGGCACCTTGATTGCTGGGCCAGGGTACGGTCGTCACATGTACCAATAAATTATTTTTTAGTTTAACCAGTGCCTTCTGGATGACTTTCATAAAATAACCCCTTCTCAGGATCATATTTACTGAAGTACCCATTTCCTTGTATAATTCCTTTTCATCAGTACATAGTCTGTAGACTCTCAGTAACTCTCCGTAGGGTAAAGTATCCAGCAGATGAGATGGATGGCAACTGGTTCTATGTAAAAAAATGATTACTGCTGTCAAACTTTCGATGAATTTTAGTTTTAATTTTCTCCCCCACTACACCTGTCAATTAAATATCCAGAACACTTATAGTTTGGCCTTGTTGAAGTCCATCAAATTTTATTTGAAACCTGTTTACATCCAAATCTTTAACAAAGGCAGATAAATTGGTAATCCCATCCTTACACAAAAATACTAGGTCATCTATAAATGTATAATAGGAAACAACACAAGTTCTGAAAAAATGTTGTCTATATAAATATTCCACCTCGTAAAGGCCCATAAAAAGGTTAGCATAGGAAGTGCAAATGATGCACCCATGGCAGTGGCTATTTTCTGAAAATAAATATCTTCACAAAAACAAAAGTAATTATTAGAAGCAGAAGCCCGGGGAGAAAAGCTTCAAATAGACAAACTTCCATAGATTACATAAGAAGTTCAATAAATTTATATGCAGTATTTCCATTCATTTTGTAAATGGAGCTTTACTCCTATCCTGTATCAATTAAGGTAACATCTGTGGGGTAGAATTTTTTAACAGGGCAGATTTGCTTGTGCCCCTGGTTCACATCAAGTATTCAGATATAGCTGTTTTTGCATAAGTAGGGAGGACCATTGAAAGGGACATATCATAAAAAGCTTTTTTCACTGTAATTGTACTAACTGGAAAGTTTGGGTCCTCACTCTTAGACTGTGTATGTGCCTTCTAAATTGAATCTAAAACTTTTTGAAGTTGACCAGTGCACAATGCAAGGGCTGAGAGGCTGTTCTTCTATCAACATATAAGCTGTAAAGTTCTCCTGTGGTCTGTGTCTGAATACCCTTTAACGAACCCAGTTCAAACTAGTGGGTTAAGTATCTGTGGATGGGTTGTAGTCACTCTGCTAGACTTTTAGCATAAAATTTACCTTCAGTATTAATCAGGGAAAGGTGTCTGTATTTTTACACCTTAAGATCATCTTTCTCTATTTGAGCAGTGTGATAATGCTGGATTATTGAAGTGCTAGTTTTGAACATTTCTTGAAGCAATAGTAATATTGGATTGTTTAGTATATTTTAATATTTTCTATAAATTTGATGTCAGATAATCTTGCCCATAGGCTTTGCTACTCAAGGTAGATTCATTAGCTAAAGTGACCTAACCAAGGAAGATGGGTCTGTTGAGGAGGTCTAAATTGTGGGGGGGGGGAGGTGCAGTGATGGAAACTTCGTGTTTGATAAGAAAATGTTCTTCATGTTAACTCTTTGAGGTTGGATGTTTGGATTTCTCTATATAAAGTGGGGTAATATCTTGGAATAGCTTGAAAACATCTTTAGGGGATATAACCATCTAAGGTTCCTGTTCTTATGGGACAAGTACAAGCTCTCTTTTGATGCTTTTTAATCTGTAAACAAATAATGTAATGCTGCTCTTTGCTGCTTTGCTGATGTTCTTTCCTTTATCATGACGACTAGGTCAGCCTTAATAGCCTTATATAATTTCATGTCCTAGATTTTTTTTTTTTTCAAAACTATGCCTCCTGCACTTAGTTAATATTCTGATCACTTTCATTTTTAATTCTTTATCCTGTTTGCTAAAATATCATTTCTTTGGCAACTACACATAATAATTAGAAGTTAAGTTTGCAACTTTTCCACCAGTAAAAAATAGAACTCATAGAAAATACATAGCAAGTGGGCCATCTTACCATTTATGACTTGCTAGCCCACCCGTCCAAGAACTTTCTTTACTTTTTCAGGGAGAAATAGGCCAGTTGTGCCAGGTGGGGGAGAGGCTTGTCAAACATATCTAGTTGCCTAACTACTTTTTAACAGAAGACAATGTGCCATATTTCTTGATCTGGACTGTAGGTTTGATCCAGAGATGTGGTATTCATTGCTTGTTTAATCTCTCTCTCTCTCTCTCTCCTCTGTAATTTATCTGTTTGCTGAAGCAGGTTCAGATCTCTTTCCTAGTGTTTGCTGGACTGTTTGATTAGTAAATATATAAGAGGCCTTGAACCACCAAATCTCAAATGGCCCAAAAAGCAATGCACAGATTGCCTCCTAAGGAGTCTATAGGACACCGAAGAGAGGGACAGTGCCTATATTCTCCTCAGCTAGCTCAGGTATTTTAGTAACATCATATTTTTATTAAGAACTCTGGTGGGTCTCTAACTGCCTAATATGGCAGGACTGCTGAGTACAGGGAACATATGTGATACCAACGCTAGGGGATTAATAATATACAATTTTTCTAATTCGTGTTAACAATACTGGATTGTGTCTTTGCTTTGCAATGTCACCATGTGTACTCTGCATTGTTTACGTAGTTGACCTTCCTTAGGTGATGATGTGCATGTTAACAAAACCCCTTCATGTTCTGAAAGGACACACAAATATGATATAATATCTAGGATACCTTTCAGCAGAACAGGGGAATAATAAACAACAATCTGTTCAGCTTTGTGATACATTACTGTGAGAAAGGGACACATATGGCCTTTATTAGAGTTGTTCATGATTATTTGACATTACTGATAAACACAAAATGCTCTATAATATAATTCTTTGCATATAGTTCCAACCTGCTTTATATGGAATTGGGCATAAAATAAGAACAGGATCAGGGCAAAGGGCTGAAGGACTTCAAATAGGGGTGCAAAGAAGGAATAAGAATTAGTGTTAGGACCCTACATACTCCTTAGAAACACTGGTCCCTGCGTAGTAGTTGTTTTCAGTGAAGCCCACCAGCTTTCGTTATAACTTAAGAGTTAAGTACACACTAGACTGACTTTTCATTTATATAATAAGCTTCACAATGTTTAACTATTTTCGTTAAGCTTCACACCTGAAGCTTGTGTAATATGCTGTTTATGTTTGTGACGTTGCCTAGAGCAATTTTCAACATCAGAAAATAAAACAGTATTTTCTTCTTTTGGATAAATTCTACTGCTTCTTGTAGGGAATCAAAGATCTTCAGTCCTTCTGGCAAAGTGATTTTTATTCTTGCAGGAAAAAGAATATGAGCTTTAATATTGGCTTTTTTCAAGGACTTAATTAGAGGACCACACTCCATAGGGTCCTGGGTTTGAGACCTGCATGGCTGTTTATTTTTATATCTGACATGGCTTAGTGGTAAATCACTTTGGGTATAGTGTGCAGGGTCCTGGGTTTGAGACTTGCAAGGGCTGCTTATTTTGGGGGGAGGGTGGCCTAATTGTTAAGGTGTTTGCCTTACAAACAGAAGGTACAGTGTTTGAATCTCACAGGGGATAACTGGCTAGGCTTAAAATGGCTCGCGAGGGCAGTTAGCTTAGTACTAACCTATGAACTATGAACTTTCTTCTGGATATGACTGTAGAGGTATAGTCATAGTCAAAACGAATAACTTTTTCACCCATCTTGATAGGGGAGTTAGTCCAAGCTGATGTCAGCACTAAGTCCTTGTCTTGTGAGGAAAGAAATCTAACTATAATAGACCTGGGGTTAGATAAATTCAGAGATGAAGTTGAATTTGCCAGGGACCGATGAGCCTTCTCAGTTCCAAAAGAAAGGGATTCAGGCATGTTTAGTGCTGATGAAAACAACTTATTGAGGAATTGAATCATATTATCACCCTCTTCTTTCTCAGGAAATGTATGGTACCTCTTCTTCATTATATTGGAGATTTTATACATGGAAATTTATGAATAGGCGTTTCTATACTCCACATAAAATAAATCTTATACTCAAAAACAGTGAAAGTAAATGTTGGAAATGTGATGATTTACTAAAGGCCAACTGGGTTCATATGTTCATTGAATGTAGAAATGTTGTTCAATACTGGAAGGACTTCAGATATTATGTAAAGGCTTTATGGTTTGATAACTGTCATATTTCTAACTCACTAATCCTATTCAATGTTCCTTTACCTAATGTACTCTGATTCAGTTACTCTGGTCAATTCTTGCAATTGCCAGAAAAGTATTACTTTGAACTGAAAAGTAAACAAGATTTGATGTTTAAAGAATTTATTAATTTAGCAAAAGTTGTTTGTAAAAAAGAACTGCAAACCATTTGTTATAGAACTCATAACATTACTCATAAAAATAGCATGGCAAAAATTGGAAAATGTTTTGAACAAATACTAACTTCTCATTGATAAAATGATTGTTTATCATCGATGAATGTAAATATTGTAAATAGTTTTGTTATTGTTTTATTGTATCTGTTATATGTACATTTGCATATGTTTTTAATGAAAACAAAATAAAAATGTTTTTGGAAAAAAAAAAAGAAAACAAAACAGTGTCTAACAGATCACAGAAAGGTCGGTGGAGTACTCCATTCTATCTTCGAGTTAAGGCTTCTTATATTTAGTGCTAGCAGTTCACAAGTGATCATATGCACCTGGGATCTAAGTACCTTGCAGTCTCACTAGTAAATCCAAAAATACAACAAGAAAGTACCAAAAGTATGAAAATATGACAAAAAGTCAGTAAAAAATGTAAAAATCACCAGCTTGCACTTTATTAACAAGAACGCATCAAGTCTCTAGCGTTTCGGCAAAAAATGCCTTCTAGGAGTATATCACTAAGGAAAAAAACAGTGCCACTTTTTACAACATTAACTATCAATTGTAAAACACAACTAATTAATTAATATCTAAAACATTAAATACTGTATTTCTATTATACTAAGAAAACAAATATATCAAATGTTTCCATGAACTTCAGTATTAAGTCCACAAGGACTTAAAGTATTGTATTTTAAAATATAAATACTTTCTTTATATAACAAATTATGTTTATTCTTAAACTCAGAGTTGCCAACACCCCAGTTAACTTGTTCTAGGATGCTGGCTTACAGAGAGTCTGGAGTGCTATTGTGAACAACTTAAAATGCATGGCAACAGGACTAGCAACTTTTTTCCATTTTTATGTCTCTAATGTGCTCCTGCAGTCTCAGTTTAAAATTTCTCTTAGTTTCACCTATATAAAAGAGACTGCAGGAGCATCAAAGAACATAAATAACATTAGATGTTACACAAGTAAAATGTCCTTTAGGACTAAATGGAACACCATTGATATAACCTAAAAAATTAACAGCATATTTGCATGCTGAGCATCTAGTACAGCCACTCCTGCCCAGTATACCTAAGGTGCTGCATAACTTATCCACTGTCTTAACAAATTTATTGTGTGCAATAATGTCCTGTATGTTCCTATTTCTAGTGTACGAAAATATAGGAAATCTGCATAATGTATCACAAAATACTTTATATTTAAATAAAAATGGCCAAAAAATGCTTGATTATATTAACTTGTTCATGAGAAAAAACATTATAAGAAATAACAATATACATTTGCCTAACTTCTAACTTATCTTGTCTAGTATTACTGCCTGTATATCCTCTGTAGTGTTTCATAACAGAGGTACTGGCTGCTGATAAATTATTTTGTACTGTGACGGTTGGGGAGAGATGTGCGAAGGCTGCCAGCCTAATCAAATAGAATTTGATATATAATTCTGGCATTTGTAAATAAATGTAAAATACAGGCATGTTTCTTGAGTGTAAAAGAATATTGTGAAATGTGGAACTGCAAAATATGTCACTCTACTGGCCCAGTGAAGTATGTTGTGACCCTTGCATGTTAGAATTCAGCTCCAGTGCGTCTGGATGAAGGTTTCATGCCCATTGTTTTAAGGCTAAAGTTTATGACCAGAATTTACATATGGAAGGTGCTTTATTGCTCTAGTTTCTGCTAGAGTGTATATGTGAAATGTCTTGTATTGTTGTAAGTTTCAGAGCAGGTGTTAGATTGCTAAATAATGCAGTTTGTGGCCTGAGAACTCAGACTAGGTGTTAACATGATGCAATATGAATACTGGGAAAACCTAAGTGTCAAAAAGGATGTAATTTGGGAGGGCCTTAGAGACATGTTTGTTAGTAATGTTTAAATACTATTTCACACAAGAGACTAGGAGCATTTTGATCTTGGATATCTAACTCAGCACTCTGCCTAAGCTCACATGCACGTTTCTAGCACTGTGATTTCTTGTAGGAATAGTTAAAGCTAGTGAAGATTAATTAGGTATTTTTCTTTGAATTAAGACCTGTCCTACTGTATTATTTTAAGTTCCTGTGTGATCCCTGAACTCTTAGATATCTCTGTGGTGTAGTAGTTTTGTCTTGTGTTTTAATTATTTATTATTAAATATTTTTAAAACCTTCTACCTGTGGCTGGTTTGTGTAAAGATAAGCTCTAGAGTACATTGCATATTTATAGATGTTATTGTAATAGGCCACTCTAAAGTAAGCCTTGACTGTTAGTCACATTACCACTGGATTATAATATTGCACAGTAATAACTGGACACCCTTTTAAGGGCCTTTTAGTAGCTGATATTATTAGCTGGGTTGTGGCAGTGATTACTACCGTATAATCTGGGTAAAGGGGCACAGCTGGAGAATCTGTGTCAGCCTTCCCCAGGAATGTCTGAAGTTGTATAAATACTTATCTCAAAATGTGTGTGTGCTGTGTCAGCTACTTGGCAGGGACATAAAGCACTGGTTGGACAGAGAGGGTACTGGAGGTTCTAGCTTGCCCAGCTAGTCTGAGACCTGGACCCTATAGCTGTGCCAGTGGGTAGTCTTATTGGGGACCTGGTGAGCAAAGGAGCAACCAGCCCCATACTGACTGTGATCTCTCTGTGCACTTAAGGAAAATTGTACTTTACTGTGTGTATTAGTTGTCCTTTGCTGTCTTCTAGGAGATTACCTCCCTGGTGTTAGTGGTGAGGATTGAGGCACCTTGATTGCTGGGCCAGGGCACGGTCGTCACATGTACCAATAAATTATTTTTTAGTTTAACCAGTGCCTTCTGGATGACTTTCATAAAATAACCCCTTCTCAGGATCATATTTACAGAAGTACCCATGTCCTTGTATAATTCCTTTTCATCAGTACATAGTCTGTAGACTCTCAGTAACTCTCCGTAGGGTAAAGAATCCAGCAGATTAGATGTATGGCAACTGGTTCTATGTAAAAAAATGATTACTGCTGTCAAACTTTCGATGAATTTTAGTTTTAATTTTTCCCCCACTACACCTGTCAATTCAGTATCCAGAACACTTATAGTTTGGCCTTGTTGAAGTCCATCAAATTTTATTTGAAACCTGTTTACATCCAAATCTTTAACAAAGGCAGATAAATTGGTCATCTCATCCTTACACAAAAATACTAGGTCATCTATAAATGTATAATAGGAAACAACACAAGTTCTGAAAAAATTTTGTCTATATAAATATTCCACCTCGTAAAGGCCCATAAAAAGGTTAGCATAGGAAGTGCAAATGATGCACCCATGGCAGTGCCTATTTTCTGAAAATAAATATCTTCACAAAAACAAAAGTAATTATTAGTAAAACAAAATTCTATCAATTCTAATGCATAATTACTTAGTGGACTGTCTCCTAAGAAAAACTTAATAGCTTCTAAATCATGTTGATGTTGTATAGAAGTATATAGACTTTTAACATCAACAGACACCCAATACATGTCTTCAGTTCACTCAATGACTTTAATTTTACCTAAAAAATCAAAATAATCTTTTATAAATGATGGTAACTTCATTACCTAGGGTAATAAATAACTATGCAGAAATACACTTATGTTTCGTAAAAAATAATGAGTAGCAGAGGTAATGGGCCTACCTGGTTGGTATTGCATGCTTTTATGAAGCTTGGGTAAACAGTAAAAATATGCTATAGAATTATTTTCATTATATAGCTTTTTATCTACATTTTGTTTAGAAAAATACCCAAGACTGTAACCTTTAAAAAGTAAGTGCTGAAATTCATTTTGTGCATTTTGATAATCACTTACTGTTACCGTAACATATACTTCAGTATTACTAAAATGTTCCATGCACATTTCCATGTACTGGTTAGCATGCATTACTACTAAATGATTCCCCTTGTCAGAGGGTTTAAAGACCAGTTTGTGTTGTTCCCCCATATTTTTAAGAATTTTCCATTCATATTTTGACAAATTGTAAGAAAAATAATTCCCTGTTTGCATAAATTCTTTACATGTATGTTCTAAAGAAAAGTTGTCCATACCTGAAAATTGTTGCACACCCTCATGCAAAAAGGTGGGACAAAATCACTGGAATATTTTACAGATGTAGTGTCAAGATAGCAGTAAACATTTAACTTATCTATATCAGAAGAACATGAATAAAAACTGTCATCTGTATCTGAAATGTCTTCAGTAGAAATTAAAGTATAATTAATGCCAGCATCTGAATTATTTCTAGAAAAATAGTTAAGCCAATGTAATTTTCTACACATTCTATATACTTCAAGTTTAAACATGTAGGATCTAGGCATCACAGTAGGTACAAATTTAAGACCCTTATTTAAAATATGCATTTGTATTTCACTCAATTCCACTTGTGATAAATTTATAACAATGTTATTCTCACCGTTTACACCAGAATCACAATACATAAATTCAGTTCCATCTAGTCCTTTTGTTATGCTGTTGATAAGCTCCTCTATTACTAAAAGTTTGTTGTTGGTTGTGCAAAGCATCCCTGGTGTTTCTTTCCAAATCCACTGTTCTATTGCCATTCCAAAAATTATTGTTCAACTACTGAGGCTTTTGAGCTTGAGGCAAAGATGGATATTGCTGGTCATCCATGTCCCAGTCTGTAGAGCCTCTAGAAGTCTCTGAAAACACTTGATGTGAACTGCCTGCACCATTATAACCCCTTTTGATACTATTAACAAGCTGTTGACATGGTGTGGTCTTGTTTGCTTTCCAAATGAAAGCCTTGCGGTTATTGTAGTCCCTTGAATCTCTTTGTAGGTTTTTTCTTTTTCATGAGATCCTGTTCAAGATCAATCAATTTGTCATTAATGTCAACCAGCTGGGTCTGTAAGTGAGTGGGACTCATTTTAGCTGCCAAAGAATTACACAAAGTAGAAATTTCTTCCTTCAGCTTTCTCTGCAATACAATGTCCCATTCTATACAGATATTTACCCACTCAGTGGCACACCAATGGGCATCTGAAATCCATCTATCTTGAAGCAGTTTTTCTGCTTCGTCTGAAACATCAAAAGGTTTAGATGGATTTTTAAAGGCATGCAGCCCCCTTGGTGTATTGTCAAGCTGAATATAACATTGCAGGCTGAACATGTTAAGATAAACTGCAGTTTCTTTCATCATAAGTTGCTCTAGCTCCATGGAAAAATAAACAGAGTAGTTCTTACCAACACAGTTAAAAGGACTGGCTATATGTTGTTTACGACCGTCTTCAATAAGATGTTCCCAGTTGATAAAATTCTGCTCACCTCTCAAACCAGTTCCTGAAGATGTCTCTCGGTTAGACAGCACATACTGATTCCTGCTTTTTTGAGTAGCATCCATACTCTCATCTCTCAAAATCCTTGGTAGTTGGTTATTAGGATCACTGGTAATGTTGCAGCAACAAAAATACAAGAAGACAAAAAGGACCAGTAAAAAAATATAAAAATCACCAGCTTGCACTTTATTAACAAGAATGTCTCAAGTCTCTAGTGCTTCAGCAAAAAATGACTTCTAGGATATATCAGTAAGGAAAAAACAGTGTCATTTTATACAAACATTAACTATCAGTTATAAAATACTTAACTAATGAATTAATATCTAAAACATCAAATACTGTATTTCTATTATACTTACATTTGTATATGTTTATAATGAAAACAAAATAAAAATGTTTTTGGAAAAAAATAAAATAAAACAGTGTCTTTAACAGATCACAGAAAGGTCTGTGGAGTACTCCATTCTATCTTTGAGTTAAGGCTTCTTATATTTAGTGCTAGCAGTTCACAGGTGATCATATGCACCTGGGATCGAAGTACCTTGCAGTCTTACTAGTAAATCCACTTTGGAAAAAAAATAAAGAATAGTGTTATGTCAGTCAATGAGGTAAAATGTGCACTCAGTTGCAATGGAAAAAAATTAGATCGTATCACATCACGGAAAGAAAAAGATATGCACAATGGAAACCTAAGGTTGGTATAATGGTTAAGATGTTTGCCTTACAGGCACAAGGAGCAGCATTTGATTCTCACATGGGGTAATAAACTAAACTTAAAATGGCCCACAAGGGCAGTTTGACTAGTGCTTATCTATGACCCTAGAAGAACTGAAATATGTTGTGAACCTAATCAAATTTAAATAAAAAAATATGTATTGATATTTAGCTTACTTTTAATGACAGAGTGTGTATTGTTTTAAGTAGATTAACATAAACAAAACATGTAAACCCCTATATATCCACATTCCTGTACACTGCTAGGCCTAGATAAAAAGTTTAGATGAAGGGAATACTATCAAACTCAAACTCAATGGATAATTGCAAATTATGTAATGACCATAGATTACAATTTTATATGCCTTTTTTTCACTTCTCTTTGATTCCTTTTTCTATAAGGACCATTTAATAAGTAGTCTGAATGCACTAGCATGCAGTTGCTTGGTGTTGATTCTGCCTCTATAGAGATCCCTGGTATTTCTATCTACTGTGGTTCTATGTAGACTAATGCATGTCATTATTAAGTGACTTCAGTACTCAATGGTTTGCCAGACAACTGTTAGAGATTATGAATATAAGGCTGAAATTAATTCTGTTGTAAATATGCTGAAAGATAAAGCATAGAATAAAAAGATTGCTTGAATATCTGTATAGAGTTTAGCAATGTAAAATGTGCATTCATACTATATGTATAACAGACAGGCTTCTCTTCGCAACATCAGAAAAGCCTAACAAAGCAATATTGGAAAGCAAGTATCACATGCTTTTCTCAAGTTTGCAGAACAAATATCTAAACTCAGCAATACGCAATGTTTTTTCAATAGGAACAGCTTGCACAGATGTTTACTTTCATATTTCTGTTAATGGCATCCTCACGTCAGCAAAAGTGCTTACAAGTAAATCACAAAAAACACAATAGAAAAGTCTAAAAACAGACATTATGTGACTTCCCACAGAAGGCCAAAAAATATACCAAGAGAAAATAACAAAATCTATGTGTGTGACTAGCACTCTATATAATAATTGTTGTAATTCAGTTATGTGAGAAAGGGACAGAGAGAGGTATTTTGTAGAAGTCATCATTCATATCTGTAATGAAGGAAAACTTTGTAAATATATGCTACAAACTAACAGAAAGAGTACGTGTCATTTGTTATAAAATAAGTTATCTGTAACTGTGCTTATAGCGGCAAAATATATTTCTTTATTAGTGTGCAATTTGAAAGGCTTGGTGCTTTAAACAGACTACAGATAGAGTCATGCAAAGCTGTGTGTCTCTGATTCAGCAGTAAACAGCCAGCAAGATTGTGTGTCTTAAGAAGACTTTTGATCCAGCACAACATAGAAGCAGAGCGCACAAATTAAAATACATTTTTCGATGGTGACCCTAACGAACGTTCTTAGCCTGTATCCAAAAACAGGGGGAGTGAGTGGGTAATGCCTTCTATAAGGTCACTCCTGTAAAAGCACAGTAACTAACGTGTATGTGATGTACTTCAGATTTCTACAGTTTTCTACAGTTTGCAGCAATACAGTTCATTAGACGTCTAAATCCGGTGAGACTGCAGTGTAGGAAGGTGAGCAGCACCATACCATCTCCAAAAAAGGTACAATACAAAGTTGTAAGACTGAAACTGCCAGTTTTGCTGTACCAACTTCATAAGTGACTACAGAGACTTTTCAACCATCTACAGTAAAGCAGCTTGGTCATCTGCCTCTCTGTTGACTGGTAAGAAAATTGTTCTGTGTTACATACAGTATAAATGCCATAAAGGTAATAATAATAATAATAATAATAATAATAATAATAATAATAATAATAATAACAGAATGAAATGTATATACTGCATATTAGCAAATGTAAAACCTTATTAGGGCAAGTTAATAGTAAGGCATTATACAAATGGATTACAATATTTGACTGGTATCTGAAACAAAATCATGTGTGGTATAAAAAAATGTTTATTGTGTGTACAATGTCATAAAAATACAGTGCATGCCAATATTCAAAGGTTAGACTGTACAGACAAAACTTTTAATGGTAAAGAACCAGAAAAAGTTAATATGCTGACATTATATTCAGATGTTAGACAGTTATGTTCTGTCACCAGAAGTAAAAGGTTTATTTCAGAGTTGCAACAACAGTGAAATCAGTTACTGATAAAACCTCTAGTACATTTTGTTACAAAAGAATGTAATAAACTTCTAAAAGACAGACACAATGAGTTCAGGAAGCGTAGACAAGTTATACATACATTTTTTCAAAAGTGCTTAGGAGTTTCAGATTCAGCAGAACAAGTTACTGAAAAATATCAGAAAGACCATGCAACATTACAGGAAACTCTTCAACAGCAGTTGTAGGATAAAGGAAATAAATTAGCTGAACTGACAGAGACTCGGGACTTCCTGCATACACAGCTAATCTGTGCAAAAGAAATATATTTTATAATATGTTTGTGTTTTGAAAATGGTTAAGCATACATGCTAAGATCTGATGTCTGGACAAATCATTCTCAAACGTTTAAAACTTCCATTTAATTAAAGCAAGATATTTATCAGTACTACAGTAAAGTAGAGCATATGACTGCCAATCGCATAGCATAGTCAAAAGGTAAACAGAACTGTTCTAGTATATAAAAATTAAATAAAAATAGTTACACGAAACAGTTTTAGTGTATAAAAATCAAATGAAAATAGTTAATAACAGTAAAGATTTAAAGTCACAAGACTAACATGTTTAAATAAAGATTTAAAGTCACGAGACTGACATGCATGTATGTTCTTTTCATCTAAAATACATCTGTTACAATGTACAAGAATAGGCAGACAACAGCAAATATAAATAATGTAAATATAAACATATGTTAGTTAAGCTAATATCTATTTGTTTTTTTTTACATTTTTTATAATTGTATAGTAACACCACACCAAACAGTTAAAGTTATGAATTTTAAAAAGAAATAAAATCACAGATGGTATTAGTCAAACAGTCTTTGTAAAATTAATGGCAGGACAAGTAAATAAATAAATAAATAAATAAAAAAATACTGAAATCCATGTAAGCTAATTGTAAAATAATGTCTATTTATGTAGTATAAATGCATAGTTATGCAAATCACAATCAAATTAAACGAAAGTGCCAAAAGAATTAAGTATAGTTTATAGAGTCTGAAATGTGAGCTCAGACCTGCCTAGACTAGATGAATAGTTACAGGAAACATTGGAAAGATAAGATAAGAAACAAGACTGATTGCCAGACAAGTAGATTAAAATATAATTGTTAAAATGTTCACATGCAACATTATTTGGTAATTGCAATAAAAATGTCACAATTGTGCATATATGTCACTGATAATCTGTTTGCAAGTAAAGGTTAAAAGTAAAAAAAATACTCAGTTACATTATGTACAGCCAGCAAATGGGCTATAATATACATACAGTTCAAATAAATTATGCAGAAGGGTACAAATAATTACTAACTAATTACTAATAATAAAAACTAACAGAAAGAGTACGTGTCATTTGTTATAAAATAAGTTATCTGTAACTGTGCTTATAGCGGCAAAATATATTTCTTTATTAGTGTGCAATTTGAAAGGCTTGGTGCTTTAAACAGACTACAGATAGAGTCATGCAAAGCTGTGTGTCTCTGATTCAGCAGTAAACAGCCAGCAAGACTGTGTGTCTTAAGAAGACTTTTGATCCAGCACAACATAGAAGCAGAGCGCACAAATTAAAATACATTTTTCAATGGTGACCCTAACGAACGTTCTTAGCCTGTATCCAAAAACAGGGGGAGTGAGTGGGTAATGCCTTCTATAAGGTAACTCCTGTAAAAGCACAGTAACTAATGTTTATGTGATGTACTTCAGATTTCTACAGTTTTCTACAGTTTGCAGCAATACAGTTCATTAGATGTCTAAATCCGGTGAGACTGCAGTGCAGGAAGGTGAGCAGCACCATACCATCTCCAAAAAAGGTACAATACAAAGTTGTAAGACTGAAACTGCCAGTTTTGCTGTACCAACTTCACAAGTGACTACAGAGACTTTTCAACCATATACAGTAAAGCAGCTTGGCCATCTGCCTCTCTGCTGACTGGTAAGAAAATTGTTCTGTGTTACATATAGTATAAATGCCATAAAGGTAATAATAATAATAATAATAATAATAACAGAATGAAATGTATATACTGCATATTAGCAAATGTAAAACCTTATTAGGGCAAGTTAATAGTAAGGCATTATGCAAATGGATTACAATATTTGACTGGTATCTGAAACAAAATCATGTGTGGTATAAAAAAATGTTTATTGTGTGTACAATGTCATAAAAATACAGTGCATGCCACTATTCAAAGGTTAGACTGTACAGACAAAACTTTTAATGGTAAAGAACCAGAAAAAGTTAATATGCTGACATTATATTCAGATGTTAGACAGTTATGTTCTGTCACCAGAAGTAAAAGGTTTATTTCAGAGTTGCAACAACAGTGAAATCAGTTACTGATAAAACCTCTAGTACATTTTGTTACAAAAGAATGTAATAAACTTCTAAAAGACAGACACAATGAGTTCAGGAAGCATAGACAAGTTATACATACATTTTTTCAAAAGTGCTTAGGAGTTTCAGATTCAGCAGAACAGGTTACTGAAAAATATCAGAAAGACCATGCAACATTACAGGAAACTCTTCAACAGCAGTTGTAGGATAAAGGAAATAAATTAGCTGAACTGACAGAGACTGGGGACTTCCTGCATACACAGCTAATCTGTGCAAAAGAAATATATTTTATAATATGTTTGTGTTTTGAAAATGGTTAAGCATACATGCTAAGATCTGATGTCTGGACAAATCATTCTCAAATGTTTAAAACTTCCATTCAATTAAAGCAAGATATTTATCAGTACTACAGTAAAGTAGAGCATATGACTGCCAATCGCATAACATAGTCAAAAGGTAAACAGAACTGTTCTAGTGTATAAAAATTAAATAAAAATAGTTACATGAAACAGTTTTAGTGTATAAAAATCAAATGAAAATAGTTAATAACAGTAAAGATTTAAAGTCACAAGACTAACATGTTTAAATAAAGATTTAAAGTTACGAGACTGACATGCATGTATGTTCTTTTCATCTAAAATACATCTGTTACAATGCACAAGAATAGGCAGACAACAGCAAATATAAATAATGTAAATATAAACATATATTAGTTAAGCTAATATCTATTTGTTTTTTTTTTTTACATTTTTTATAATTGTATAGTAACACCACACCAAACAGTTAAAGTTATGAATTTTAAAAAGAAATAAAATCACAGATGGTATTAGTCAAACAGTCTTTGTAAAATTAATGGCAGGACAAGTAAATAAATAAATAAATAAAAAATACTGAAATCCATGTAAGCTAATTGTAAAATAATGTCTATTTATGTAGTATAAATGCATAGTTATGCAAATCACAATAAAATTAAATAGAAACGTGCCAAAAGAATTAAGTATAGTTTATAGAGTCTGAAATGTGAGCTCAGACCTGCCTAGACTAGATGAATAGTTACAGGAAACGTTGGAAAGATAAGATAAGAAACAAGACTGATTGCCAGACAAGTAGATTAAAATATAATTGTTAAAATGTTCACATGCAACATTATTTGGTAATTGCAATAAAAATGTCACAATTGTGCATATATGTCACTGATAATCTGTTTGCAAGTAAAGGTTAAAAGTAAAAAAATACTCAGTTACATTAAGTACAGCCAGCAAATGGGCTATAATATACATACAGTTCAAATAAATTATGCAGAAGGGTACAAATAACTACTAGTGGTAATAAACAGCAAATTCTTTATAAAAATTATCAAATCAGATAAAAGTCCATAGTTTATTAGTAACCTAATAAAGTAAATGTATAACCAAAGTATTGGGCTGACATACATTCTATTCTCACAGCATAAAGCGGATAAACAATAGTTCAATACTACAGGGGGAAGGGTACTCTCTCAGTTTTACACTAACTGTATAAGCAGTACTGCACAAGGGTCTAAAATAAAGTTACAGGAATAAATATCTCATTCCTTCTTGACAATACTATTTTAGGGGGGAAGGAAAAAAAAACAAGGTATTAGTGCATAAGAAACACTGGTAAACAGATTAAATCTGAAAGTCCAAGATATTTTATGCTAGTTATTATTGTATTGTTTGGTATTAAATTGTATTTACAACCTGTTAAACTGTAAAGCTATACAAGAGATGGTTTAAAAAACAAGATATGGCTTAAAATTGCTTTATTACAGCTATACAAGAGAGAATAAAGATATGTAAAAAAATGAAAAAGAATGGTCACTATTTTTAATATGTTTTTGGCAAAATAATGTTGGTATAAAAAAGCATGAATAGTTTTAATTGCTGTGTATGTAGTTTCAAATAACAGGACGTATGCCTTAGGTGCCAGTTCCACTAGATATTTCTAAAGAGAAAAACATTTTCCAAGATTTTGCTTAATATTAATGTTATTAAATTTGTAAGATTAGAAATGTACTTTACATTCTTTGTATGTACAAATGCAGAAGACAAATGATAGTCTTTGTACGTACAAATGCAGACAAATTCAGTACAAATTATAGTCTTTGTATGTACAAATGCAAAATAATTCAGTACAAATAATAGTCTTTGTATGTACAAATACAAAAGAATTCAGTACAAATTAAATTAATGTCTAGTAATAAATAAAATATTGTATTCATACTTCACTGTCAATTAAAGTGTATGGACAGTTAAGAAATATAACCACAATGTTATGGTTAAAATGACACTGAAACTGTATATTTTCAGCAGTGTATAAATGCTTGCAGTAACACATAGTTCTTGTCTCTTCTAGTTAATTCAACAGTTGCAAAGAGATAATGGAACAGTTCTAAGTCATAAATTAAATTCTGTAATTGCAAAAGAATACATTAATCAAGTTAAAAAAGTTTTTTAACAACAAAATTAAAACAGACACAGCCCATAACTGATGAAATATTTTCAGAGAATGGTCTGCAAAAGAAAAAAGTTGTTAAATACATTCAGTTTTGGTAGTAATACTTGATATATTGTATTAACTATGTAAAATTGCATTTTGACTTGTATCAAAAGAAGACTAAAGGTTTTGTTTCTTAATGTGTTTTCTATATAATGTGATAAAAAATACATATCAGTATAAAGTGTTTTGAGTATGTTTAAAAAAAACCAGGAAATTGTTAGAGATTATGAATATAAGGCTGAAATTAATTATGTTGCAAATATGCTGAAATATAAAGCATACAATAAAAAGTTTGTTTGAATATATGTATAGAGTTTAGCAATGTAAAATGTGCATTCATACTATATGTATAACAGACAGTCTTCTCTTCACAGCATCAGAAAAGCCTAACAAAACAATATTAGAAAGCAAGTATCACATGCTTTTCTCATGTTTGCAGGACAAATATCTAAACTCAGCAATACGTGATGTTTTTTTCAATAGAAACAGCTTGTACAGATGTTTCCTTTCAGATTTCTATTAATGGCATCCTCACATCAGCAAAATGCTTACAAGTAAACCACAAAAAACACAATGGGAAAGTCTAAAAACAGACATTATGTGGCATCCTCACATCAGCAAAAGTGCTTACAAGTAAATCACAAAAAAACACAATGGAAAAGTCTAAAAACAGACATTATGTGACTTCCCACAGAAGGCCAAAAAAGATACCAAGAGGAAATAAAATCTATGTGCGTGACTAGCACTCTATATAACAATTGTAATTCAGTTATGTGAGAGAGGAACAGAGACAGGTATTTTGTAGAAGTCATCATTCATATATGTGATGAAGGAAAATATATGCTACAAACTAACAGAAAGAGTATGTGTCATTTGTTATAAAATAAATTATCTGTAACTGTGCTTATAGCTGCAAAATGTATTTCTTTATCAGTGTGCAAGTTGAAAGGCTTGGTGCTTTAAACAGACTACAGATGGAGTCATGCAAAGCTGTGTGTCTCTGATTCAACAGTAAACAACCAGCAAGACTATGTGCCTTAAGAAGACTTTGGATCCAGCACAGCAAAGAAGCAACGCAAATTAAAATACATTTTTCAACAACCATCAATTTTATGATGAGCAGGCAATAATCTGGACATTCTGTGAGGATCCGGACAGTGGAGAGGTATCTGTGTACATGTTTTCCATAGAGTTACTGAAGCTGCACCTCTCAGCCTTCATCTATAAAATCTTATTTGCTTGTTTATTTGCACACTCCTGCAAAGATTGCTACCCTTATCCAATGCTATTAATGTATTTCTTAGGCACTTTTAGTCTATTTTCTGTCTTCAGCATGGCTTATGTCTACATATCCAATGCTATTAATGCTGAAACGCTAATTCCACCTAAAACGATGCTTTTCAGGGCTTCTGTGGATCCCTAGTGATATCTGCATTGCTTACTGTACTTATTTCCTTGTTTCATTTGAAAGAAACTTACTGTTTGTCATTTTTGCATTTAAGTTACCTGTAACACATTGCATTTAAGTTCCCTGGCACTTGCCCACTAAAGCAATTACATAAGTTAGCACTAAAAAATTAAAAGCACTACACCCTCACAAACTCCCCTTGAGTACCTTGTTCCCCATTAGCCCTTTTTTTTTCAATTATAAAGGAATTCCCAATACTATTCTAGCATGCCCAAAGGTCAGATGTCAATCTCCTCTCCGGTCCAGCTGGTGAATCTGGGAATCTTGAGGCAATGTTACAACTGCCTCATGTACATAGACAACCCTCTCCTCCTCCCAACAAATTCCAACACATGTGAGAGATGCAACCATATAGCCATACTGGAGGCTAAGCTCTCTCAACTCAGTACTGGTGTAACCAGTCAGGAAGAGAAGGAAACCACACTCACTACAATTCCAGTCTCACATAGACCTACCACAACAGCAAACCAAACACATAAACACACAAAACATACTGGAGGCTCTAAATAAAAATCTGCCTAAGCAGCAGAGACCTCCAAAGCAGACACCCAAGCAACCGCTACCCCAAAACAAAACACGTACAACACATAGCTCACAAAGCCAGTGTGCCGAACAGTCACAGCCCTTAAGGCTAAACAACACACCTGATACACTTGTAATAGGTGACTCTATCGTCAGGCACATTGACGTCCCGCTCACCAGGCTGAAGAAGGAGAAGGTCACGGTGAGCTGCCCATCAGGCGCTAGGATCCGTCACATAACACAAGCACTCAGGTCACTCCAAGGCAAGTACAAATATGACTCAGTCATTGTCTATGCTGGTGTGAATGACCTGAGATGTACCTCCCTGGACTACATGAAAAGAGACATGGAGGAGCTCTCTGAGCATGTAGCCCAGGCCGGTATGACCCTGACCTTGAGTAGCATCTTACCCTCACCAAGAATAATGCCACAATATGAAGACAAGATGATCAATTTCAACAATTGGCTTAAGTATTGGTGTCATTCAAAGGGGATCCAATGCCTGTCAGCCTGGGATGACATGCCGACAAGCCATGATGCTTCGCTAGGGATGGCTTGCACCTGTCACCCTGGGCTTCGGATATTGGCAAAGGCTCTTGCTACCCCCATAGTGCCTTTTTTAGGCAAGGCTCAAAAGACAAACCCACCTCCATAGGTATCACAAGGGATAAGAAACTAAGAGTAATGCTACTCAATGCCAGAAGTCTAAACCTCAAGATGCATGCACTCAAAACTCTCCTTAGCATGGAGAACATCGATATCTATGCAGTAACAGAAACCTGGCTCAAGGCTCCCGAGAGCACCCCAGCACTACCAGGTTATACCTCATACCATGCTTTTCGGCCCCAAAACTTGGACCAAACCACAAAAGGAGGGGGAGTATCAATATTCGTCAAAGATACCCACACCTCCAGGTTGGTGGCACAGCACGAAGCATCAGAGACTATCCATGTGCAACTAACAGTGGGTAAAACTACCTTCCAGTTTATCGCCTGCTACTGACCACCCTCCCAAACCCAGGAACCCCAGTCGGCCTTCCTGAGAACACTGGAAAATATGAAGGTCTCTCCAAACACCATTATATTGGGCAACTTCAACTACCCAAACATAGACTGGGAGCATTATTCTAGCTCCAACACCCTAGCCCAAAGGTTCCTAGAATTTATAAACTCAAATGCTATGGAACAACTTGTTACCACTCCCACAAGAGGGGAAAACATACTGGACTTGATCATCACCAACATGGGGACTCTATGCTCCAGACCAGAAGTGTATCCCTCATTGGTAAGATCAAACCATAAACTAATCTCACTGGATATTCACATCCCGACTCCACCCCCTGTACTGAAAACCACAGTGAAAAACTTCTCTAATGCAAATTTCACATTCCTCAAAACCGAGGTGGAATCCTTCAATGCCCCCGAGCCTGTGGAAAATACGGCCCAGACCGCAGAATCCTTTATAAACGCATTCTATGAACACCTTCAGGAATGCATGGATCATGCAATCCCAAATAAAACCAAGTCCCAATCCTCCAAAGGCAGACGTCCTGTCTGGTGGACCCCAGCCATAAACAAACTATACAATAGAAGGAGGAAGTTACTACATGATAGAGCCAAATCCCAAAAAGGGAAGGCATCTCTGATCAGTATTAGCAAAAAACTGCGGGCACTCATAAAATCGTCTAAGGCCAGCTTCTTGAGAAAAATTGCACAGGACACTAAGGATAATCACAAGGCTTTCTTTAGTTATGTTAGGAACCTGGGTGGGAATTCCCAGATATGCTCATAATTAGTCCAAAATGACAAAAAATACACCGAACCCACAGACATTGCCAACATCCTAGCTGACAGGTTCAGCGCAAACTCCCCACCAAAAGGGCAAATATCTATCCCAGCAGAGTGCTGCCCCCCTGAAATCTGAGATGCTCAGGAAAGAGGTGCCCTGTCCAAAGCAAAAACACAGCATCAATGGGACCAGACGGTGTCCCGGGCTGCATCCTACATGAACTCCAAGAAGAGCTAAACCCAAACATAAAACTACTGTTCAATCTCAGCCTTACTACAGGATATGTACCCAAAGAGTGGTGTACTGCAACAGTGGTCCCTCTCCACAAAGGTGGTGCCTCAACGGATCCTGGAAACTATCGCCCCATAAGCCTGACTAGCTTGGTCTGCAAAGCTATGGAAAGGATCATCATGGACCTCATAAATAAAGATATTGGGGACCTACAGACACTGGATCCTACCCAGTTTGGCTTTGTTAAGGGCAGATCCTGCCTCTTAAATCCGGTTGATTTCTTTGAAACAGCTACTAAGGCCATTGACGAGGGGAAGGTGGTCCACACAGTCTACCTGGACCTCTCAAAAGCCTTCGATACAATACCCCACTTGGGCATTATAGATAAGCACACCAGCTTAAATATAAACCCCTATGTCACTAGATGGGTTGCAAACTGGCTCAAGGACAGAACTCGCATGGTTAGAATTGCTGGAGCCATGTCAGACTCCAAACCAGTTACAAGTGGCGTCCCACAAGGCTCAGTCCTGGGACCTCTTTTGTTCGGTATATATTTCTCAGAGGTGCAGGCCAATACGGAAGGACTGTGGCTGACCAAGATTGCAGAAGACAATATGGGCGCCATAATCAACACTCCAGCCGACACAAGCATCCTCCAAAAGGGCCTCATAGAAACAGACAACTGGTGGAAGAGCTATGGCCTCAAGCTAAATGCCAAAAAGTGTATAGTCATCCCCTTTGGCAAAAACAAAGTGCCCACAAATTACCACATAGGTGGTAATCCATTAAGTACAGAAGAAGTAATTAGGGACCTGGGGACCCAAGTTGATAGCAATCTCTCATTTGACAACCACGTGGCCAAAGTGGTTAGAAAAACATTTTATACAGCCCACCTAATCATGAAGGGATTCACATCTAGATCAGGGAGGTCATCGTGCCTCTTTAATCATCCCTCATCAGGCCCATAATTGAGTACAATGCCCCTTTTGGGATGTACCTTACCAGACACCTGCAGCAACTGGAAAGACCCCAAAAGTACCTCACCAAGAGGATCAAAGAGCTCAAACAGATGCCATATGCTGCCCGGTTAAAGAAACTCCAGCTCTACTCAGTGGCATACCGCCTGCTCAGAGGCGATCTGTGCCTGACGTATAAAGCCATGTCCAACCCGAATTAATGGACATGCTGCACCTCAGAAAATCCAAATCCCATCGAGCTATGGCTCGAGAGACTTGAATCTCAGCACTGAAATAAATAGGACATGCTAGAGGGACAGATTCATAACCCAGAGGCTCCCTTCACTCTGGAATAAAATCCCAGTCCAGGTTAGGCAGAGTCCCTCATTGACTCTCTTCAAGAGGAATCTTGATGAGTGGATGGGAGATCATAGGTTTACCCCGGGTATCACTTCTGTGTCACTGTTAGACAGAGGCACAGTATACTAACCTCGAAAAAGGGCATAGCAAAATTATTTTAAAATGGGTGGTGAAAGCCAAACACACTCTGGCTAGGCTTACAAATGCCCTAGGGCAGATAGCCTAGTATGAACCTATGAACCTATGAACCTATATTTAGACAAAGTAGAACTGTAACTATGGTGGGGAAATGGGAATGGATGCTCATGAACTTACTGTCAGGAGGAATGACTGGTAGTACTGTGGAGCTGCCAATCAGGCATGAGTGGAGTGCGTATAATGCTGCAATTCATTTCCCCTGCCAGGGCTGGTATTAAGGCAGCTGCTGAAATTAATGCGTTTAATTACTTAACTGTAGCAAGGCGCTTGTATATACCTTGTGTTACAGTTCAGTACATCAGAAGACCTGTTTTTGTTTGGCACTCTGTTTTAAGTTGAGCAAAGTCACCTAGCTGGGACTGCCCAGAGCACCAAATGACCTATGGCTGTTCTCCAAAGCATTTAATTCCAGGTAGTAACACTGCAAATTGATGCAAACACACTGTAATGGTAAAGCCAGCCATAAAGAAAGCAGGAGGGAAAGCACAGGGCTCTCTTCCTTGATTGTCTGTTATGTCATTGACTTCCGAATTTCATGGCTATCGCCAAAATGTCAGATGTTGATAGGTAGATTTCCTCAACATGTCTCTGTGTATGGGGATCAGCAGACCCTGCCACCATGTTTCTGTACAGGTTAGAATGTTATGGAGTTAGAGTATTTTCACAGCTGTTGTAGTACCATTCTGACAGTTTGCACAAAAGTGAAGAAGTACAAAACAAGCAACAGTAAATATGGAGTAAGGTTATGTAAATTTAGTTGACATTTCAACAGGGTTCTCTGCAGCACAGATGTACAGATCTTCATTAAACGAATATGTAAAGCAATACATTACAAGAACTTAAAGGTGATCTAATGCAATTAATATGGAAGAACGTATAGTACAGCACAAATGTAAAAAAGAGAATTACTTACACAGTGCAGACAAAGTTCAAGTGATAACAATGAAAAGGGTATTTAATTTGCATTACATTTAAAATATAATTACAATACGTGGTGCATGCAATTAATGCTCTGCCCACGCAACTTACACAAGTTCCCCAGTATTCTGCATTAATACTGCTAAAATTATTCTAAAGCACGATGCAAGGCAGATGCATTTACTTAACCAGAAATGTACAAGTTGTTGCAGACATCTTGAGTGATAACAAACCTGACACTGTGAAGATAAATATACGCTATAGCAAAATGAGATTCAGTCAGCTTCCGAACATTAATATACAGGATAATTCTACATGGTGCGAGGTGTGGGAAACTTTTTTTTTTTCAGAAAGTACTGCTTTAGCATTTAATGGCCATTTTTACATTGCACTTAATTATTTAGTGGCAAAATCTGTTGTGGTTTAGAGCCTGCATTTGTTTCTCTTTTCAAGTAAATTCAAAGATTCATAGGTTCATAGGTAGGTACTAGGCTATTCGCCCTAGTGCCTATATAAGCCTAGCCAAAAAGGTACCCTGGCTTTCTCCACCCAAGAAAATTATTTTCCTGTCCCACTGTCGAGGAGAGCCACAGAAGTGATCCCCGGGGTGAATTTCCTATTTCCCATCCAATCATCAAGATTTTTCTTGAAGAGTGCTAATGAGGAGCTTTGTTTGATATAGATAGGTAGTTTGTTCCAGAATATTTGGGACAGGAATCTATACCTCCAGCATGTTCTGTTTATTGTGGTGACAAGGTTTAGGTCTCTAGAGCGTGTAGCTCGGAGGGATTGGGATTTCTTTAAGTGGAGCATGTCCAACAGCTCTGGGTTTGACATAGCTTTGCATGTTAGGCAGAGATTGCCAATGAGTAGGCGATATGTGATAGAGTAAAGCTGGAGATTTTTGAGACGGTCTGCATAGGGCATCTGTTTGAGGCTGGTAATCCTCTTTGTGAGGTATTTCTGCGGTCTTTCTAGTTGTTGTAGATGTCTTGTGAAGTACATACCAAAAGGGGCATTGTACTCTATAATGGTTCTAATGAGTGATGAGTAGAGGGGAACAATGACCTCTTTTTTCCTGGATCAGAAACCTTTTGTAATGAGGTGTGCCACGTAGAAGGAATTCCTGACTTCTGTGGCGATGTGATTATCAGAGGAGAGACTACTGTCCACCTGTATCCCAATGTCTCTTATCACACTTTCGGTGTTAAGTTTACTACTGCCTATGTGGTAGTTCATGGGTACAGAGTTTTTACCAAAGGAGATGACAATGCACTTTTTGGCATTGAGCTTGAGACCATGGCTTTGACACCAGACATCTGTCTCAGTGAGGCCCTTTTGTTGGATGTCCACATCGTTAGGAGTTTCAATTATGGCTTCTAGTTTGCAGTCATCTGCAAACTTCGTTAGCCAAAGACCATCTGTGTTAAAGTGTGTACTTCAGAGAAGTAGATACCAAACAGGAGAGGACCTAGGACTGAACCCTGTGGTACTCCACTTGTCAATGGTCTGAAGTCAGATTTGTAGTCTGCTACTTTCATGGTGTGGGTTCCGTCAGTGAGCCAGTTGGCAAGCCATCTTGTGACATAGGGATTTATACCTAGTTTAGTGAGTTTATCTATAATTCCAGAGTGGGAGATGGTGTCAAAAGCCTTGGCAAGATCTAGATAGGCTGTGTGAACCACCGTACCCTTGTCTATGGCTTTGGTGACTGCTTCAAAGAAGTCTATCAGGTTTAGGAGACATGATCTGCCTTTTACAAACCCAAACAGAGTGGGGTCCAGAGTTTGGAGATTACCAATGTCTTTGTTTATAAGTTCCATGATGATATATTCCATGGCCTTGCAGGCCAGGCTCATCAGGCTAATGGGTCGGTAGTTCCCCGGGTCCATGGTGGCTCCCCTTTGTGGAGTGGGATAACCATCGCTGTGCACCACTCAGTGGGCACAAAGCCTGAGATGAGGCTATGATTGAACATGGTACTTAGATGGGGTGCCAGTTCGCTCTGTAGTTCATGTAGAATGCAGCCTGGGATGTTGTCAGGTCCCATGGATGCTGTGTTCTTGGCTTTGGAGAGTGTGTTTTTTACCTGTGCAGCCGTGATTACAGGAACTTTGCATTCTTCCGGCATAGAGATGGGCCCTTTAGGGGGTGAGTGGGTGGGGGTAAAGTTAGCACTGAACCTATCTGCCAGGATGTTGGCAATATCAGTTGGTTCTGTATATTTAGTGCTATTGTGCTGTAACTCAGAGCAAATCTGAGTGTTGCCATTGAGATTCTTGACATAGCTATAGAATGATTTCTGGTTGTCTTTAGAATCAGTGGCAATTTTGTTTTCAAAGAAACTTTATTGTCATTTAGGAAACACAAGTGCTACCTAAACAAAATTTCGAGTGTCAGCACTTTTACAGGAGAAAACAAACACAAAAAGATAGGCATGATAGGTATTAAAGAATAAACAATAACTGTAGTACAAAATTAAATATCTAGGTAGCTAACACACATGCTTGTACACTATTAATATGCACCAGACAACACTGACTACTAGATGATTAACACATGAAAAGAAAAGTACACTATACACAGAGGTGAGATTGGTTGACAATGCACATAAGGAAGTGACTGGAAATGCACTTGAATGAGACTATATTAATTTTAGTATGCAATAAATAAATATAATTACTATATGGAAAAAAAGAAAAAGAATGAGAGAGTAACAATCTATTATAGTTCTGAAACATACAGATTTGCGTCTGCATTAATGAGTCTTATTGCAGTTGGATAAAAATTGTGCATGAATCTGGAGGTCCTACAGCAGATACCCAGCAACCTTCTACCAGATGCTAGTTTAGTGAACCAACCATACGCTGGATGAGAAGGGTCACTCAGTATTTTGCGGGACCTCATCTTATATATCATTTCAAAGAGCTCCTGTAAGGTAGGAAGACCAGTGCCCATGATCATTTCTGCTGTTATATTATTCTTTGCAGCTTCTTCCTTCCGGGCATTGTGCTGTTACTGAACCATACAGTGCAGTCGCTGGTGATAATACTCTTGATGGCTCCTCTGTCATAGGTATTTAGAGCATTCATAGAGAGCTTTGCTTTTCTAAGCCTTGTTAGGAAGTGTAGTCACTAGTGGGCTTTTTTAATTAGCTGGCCTGTGTTTGTACTCCAAGAAAGATCCTCTGATATATGTGCCCCCCAGGAACTTTGTAATTTGGACTCTCTCTTCACTTATTCAGCATTAATCTTGGGAGGGTAGGTACATGGCAGCGCTCTTTCTGAAGGCAATAATGATTTTTTTGTTTTATTGACGTTCAGGTCCAAATTGTTATTGCACCATTCAATCAGGGAGTTGACCTCATTCCTATACCTACTCTCATTATCAAGACTTATGAGTCCCACCACTGTGGTGTCATCTGTGAATCTGATGATGTGGTTGTTGCTAACTTTCGAAGTGCAGTCATGGGTAAGGACTGTGAACAGTAGAGGACTCAGCACACAACCCTGGCATACTCCAGTGTTGATTGTAATACTCCCTGAAGTGTTGTTATCAGCATAGGTTCTTTGTAGTCTTCCAGTCAGGAAATCAAGGATCCAGTTGCACAGCCCTTTATTTATGCCAAGGTTGATTAGCTTTTCTATAAGCAGCATTTGAATCATCAAATTGAATGCTGAGATGAAATCTATGAACAACAGCCTGGCATAGTTGTTCTTCTCTTCAAAATACTCCAATGTGAGGCAAAGTGCCACCAAAATGGCATCAAGAGTTGATCTGTTTGCCTAGTAGGCAAACTGCAGTGGGTCAAAGGATTGGGATAGTACTGTAGTCAAATCCCTTTAAACCAGTCTTTCAAAACATTCCATTGCATTTGATGTAAGGGCCACCAGTTTGCAATCATTTAGGCAAGTGGAGTTGGCTTTTTTGGGCAGAGGGATTATGTTGGTAACGTTAAAGCATGCTGGTACTTTTTTCCTGGACAAGTGAGGTAATGAAGATGTTCATCACGGCTATGCTGAGTTGGTCTGCACAACCTTTCAATACTTTCCCCAGAATGCTATCAGGGCCAACAGCCTTCCTGGGGTTTACTTTCCTCAGCTGGTTCCTTATATCCACAGCATTGAAGTTGAGTACTGCCTCCTTTTAGTCATCGAGAACCTTTACAGCCTTCAGGTTGTTTTTCTCTTCAAACCTGCCATAAAATGTATTTAGACTATAAATTCAGTGCTATCATCACATTGAGCTGACTTGGTTTTGTAGTCAGTTAGCTGTTGAATATTATGCCACAGGCTTCTTGAGTACTGGTAATAAGAATCCTTGCTTGTTCCACTGTTGATTTGTGTGAACTCTGATCATTCAGTGGATAGTATTTGCATAGATTTTCTTCTTTTGAGAACATATAATTCTATTTTCAATACATCTCAATTAATGAAGGTGCTTCTGAAATCAGCATCATTTCAATGCTGTGTTGCCTCATAAGTTAATGGATTTTTGAGTTCCTGGATTATTACTACCATCTTGTTTAGAATAAGTAAACAGTTTGTGATGCATGACCAAACTTTTTTTTTTCAAAATTTACTATGCTAGGCAGTAGATAATTAATCTATGTACTGTAATATATGTTTTTTTATCTTAATCCTTTAATCCAGATGTAGCAGGCTAATTACTTATGCACATAGTGGGAACAGTCCAGTACAAGATGAACCAAATATGGTTTACACATTCAAAAAACTTCCATTATCCTAAGAATTACAGTTTATAGAATACTTAAATTAAACTTACAAAAATTTCACAGAAAATCATTACCACTTCAGTTAATATATTTTACAACTTTTGTCCTTCATCAAACTTGATGATCCACATCTGTGTACTGTGATAGCTACCTCTATATTTAGTTTTACATATACATACAGAAACACACACACACACACACACACACACACACACACACACACACACACACACACACACACACACACACACACACACACACACGCACACACACACACACTCACTGCATTACAACAACTGTATATTGGAACATTGCCTATGGAAGGTGCGATGTCCTGCATTATCAACCTCACTTCAAATGTTTATTTTCTCATACAGTATATAGCATAGTGGCACAACAGTTAGCAGTGCTGCTTCAAGGAGCTTGGCTCTCCAGTTTTATTCTTGGCTGGGGTGCCTTCAGTATGGAGTGCTCAGTCTGCAAGGGTTTTAACTATACACTCTAGTTTCATCACATATCCCTAAGTGCCATTGCTAAATTTTCAATCCATCAAAATTACCTATAATTGTGCCAGCTGTGCATGTGTGCATGCATGCGCGCATGCCTATGCATATGTGTGTGTGTGTGTATGTGTGTGCGTGTGTGTGTGTGTGTGTGTATGTGTGTGCGTGTGTGTGCCTGTGCGTGCGTGTGTGTGTGTGTGTTTCTGTATGTATATGTAAAACTAAATATAGTTTGCTTACAAAGATATTTGCCCAGAAAGACATCTTGTGGCTGTAAAGAAGGGAGGGGGGAGTAAGTAGAAGGTTGTTATTGTAAGTGTGTTAGAAAGAGCTAAGATGAAGTGAGATTGAAAGGGTTAAGTGTTTTGAGGAAGTTAAGTGAGAATGGTACAATCTAAGGTAGGTAGGCTAGGCTTGAGGTTGTAAGTTTTTCTAGGTCTAGTTTGCAGATTGAAAGAGTCTTAGAACTAGCATCCTGGGCCAGTACTAGGAACCAGCACCCCACCCTTCACCTTTTCAAGAAGAACAACAACAACAAAAGGGATTCTCCTTCTATTAGCACACCAACCAGGTGAACAGATAGACAACATACCACAATTCCTCATACACCAGCCATTCAGGTCCCATTTCTGTGCCTTACCCCCAGCTCTCCTTCTACATTTTTTATTAAAAAAATTGTTTTATCTTTTAAATTGTAGCAAACTGTTTATACTCTGCCTGTACAGACCACTACAGTACTCATGTTTTAGTTTTCAAAAGAATTCTTCTTTTTAAACTGTAACAAACTGTTCACAGTTACTACAGTTTATAGCTACCTCTATGGAGTGCTACAGTGCTCAGGGTTTAGTTAAAAAATATATAATTTTTTTTTTACTTTTAAGCTGTAGCACACTTCAGTTTTGACCATAGAGTACTGCAGCACTCAGGATTGACTGCAAATGCAATATCAGGTTTTAAAGGCCAATACTGAATTAAAGAGATATCAGGATCAGCTGATCATGCCCCCTCCACCCCTACTCTGCCTCCAGGGTAGTTGCCTCTATTGTCCAACTCTAGATATGTTACTGGGTTTTTTGTGCCAAATACTTATCCACTTCCAAAGTAACCAGAAAATGTTGAGGCCCGGTAATAGGTAGTAGATAGCAGGCAGGGTTGTAAGGGGTCGCGCATTTGAAGTATGGTGGATGGTGGAAGTAAGGTTCTTGAATCAGCATAAATAAAAATAACAAAAAAAAAAAAAAAAAAAAACAGATGAGAAAGTTGTTTTATTTACTTCCCTGTCTGAGTATGTACTACTTATATACAATATATATATATATATATATATATATATATATATATATATATATATATATATATATGAGAGAGAGAGAGGGATAAACTATAGATAGCTATATATATATATATATATATATATATATATATATATATATATATATATATACAAAACCAACCCAAGCAGGAAGGAGCACTGTTGCAAAAATCGATGTATAGAAAATCCAATGAAACGTTCCAAAAAAACGTGCTGGAAATACCAAAAATAAGTAAAAGCTTTTAATAATTAACAGAATGTGAGCGCTTTCACGGATGCTATATCCGCTTCATCAGACATGTTCACAATACATTCAAAAACTGCAATAAATACTTTGCCACATCATTATGCATAATTATTCAATACACAATTAGTCAATAGGACAATAAAGCAATTAAACCATTAACCCTTAATGGGGTTAACAAAAATATATCAAACAACTAGAAATACTTTACAAACCTAATAATATATCAAAATAATGACTTAAGCATAAAATATCAATTTAACCAAAAAAGACTCTAAAACTTTTAAAATCCCTGAACTTAATAAAAATATCCTGCATACTATTGTAACTTTCTGCCTTTTAAATGGGGCTTAAGAGAGACAGTCTCATTAAGACCCCTACCCCTATGTGCTCCAAGTCTAAGTATCCAACGAAGCTCCGCCTGCTCAGTTTGGTTAACAATATCTCCAACACGTGCTTCCTCTGTTTGAACATGCAGTACCTGATACAAAAATACATGCTCTACTCCTTTTTGTAAACTATGCCTAGCTAGGGCACTATAGTCATGCTTCCTAGAATAACAATAGGCATGATCCCTGATACGTTCCCGTAGGGTTCTGTTAGTTTTGCCTACGTAGAAACAAAAACAAAAACAGGTTTTACAGTGTGCCACGTACACCACGTGTCTGGTGTTGCAACTACTACTATTTCTTAGTTCCCAAAGACGCCCACTGTCTGGATGTTTAAAATAGCGTGATTCATCTATTGAATCTCACTGTAGATGTGAGTTTTACCTCTTTTCATTTGAGAGGTTTTGAGGCGACTAAAAAATGTGGCAGGTGTCTACAGTATAATGTGGCACACTGTAAAACCTGTTTTTGTTTTTACATGACATTTATTTTGGGTAGGTGTTCATGGACAGTATGTCAGTTTCATCACATGTGTTCATGCTGGGGAAGGATTCATCTGGCAGCAAAATGTCGATGTAAGGAAAAGGGATTTGAGGGAGCAGCATCAGTGTCACAGGATAGTGTTAGACATCTGAATATTGGTCAGCCCCGTTTTAGGGGTAGGGTAATTTTACAAAAGGGAGCCTTAACTTTTCATGGGGTATTAGAAGTCTGTAGTCACTGGATAAATCCAACAATTTTGGGCAGGCTTTACATGGAAATCACATAGTTCAATGTTAGCTTCATTTTTCACCTTTGTCAGTCATTTGCCAGTTGGGGAGAGGGGCTGGTAATGAGATATTTGGTGCACAAATGGTCTTAGGGTGAGGCAGTTAGGTTGGTCAAGGTTCACTTAGCTCCTCTCAGTGTGGTGTCTAAGTTGTGTGGTTTAAAGGATGTAACAATATCTTGGTTGGTGAGAAGGATGCTAAAAGGCTGGGAGAGGGGTCATTGGATTGATGGAAGATAGTTGTTTTCCTTTGACTAAGCAGCTTCTTATAGAACTTCTGAAAGGTATGAATTAGTTGGCAGGAAGTCTGTTGTAGAACCCAGCCTGAAGAAGGAAGCATCACTCTGGCTGTGTTTATATATATATATATATATATATATATATATATATATATATATATATATATATATATATATATATATATATATATACACATATATATATATATATATATATATATATATATATATATATATATATATATATATACATATATATATATATATATATATATATATATATATATATATATATATATATATATATATATATATATATATATAGATGCATTTGGAGTGGGAGAATCGTTAGGTACCCTATTGTGAAAGGAGGTACACATTACGGATTCAGCTGTGATGATATGTTTGTAGTATTCAAGGATGGATCATGTAGGGAAAGGACAAACAGAAGTCTTACATAAATAATACAGAAAGATTGTTATGCCTAGTGGTATGGAGTAAACAGTTGCATAGTTTGAGTGGTGGTGTGCAGGTGAGCTTATATTTTGGTCAGGTAATAGTAAGGTCATTTGTGCAGGGCAGTTTGTTATACTGGTAAGAAGGGCACTGGAAAATCAGAGTGTTGTGGGGGACAGGTTTTCAGTCCATTCGGTTCATACTGGGATAGCATCTGGTTTAGCAGAGGAAAGCAAAGCAGTAGTGTTGATTAGGAGTGGGATGTTGGTCATCTAGAAAGCCTTTTTATCTTATATAAGATAATTGGTTGATGGTTGCTAGGTTAATTTTATTTTTGTTTTGCAGGTGGAAAATATGGTCATACTGGGCCATTCATTTATTTTCTGTGTGATAAAGAGAGCAGTAATAAGATCTGGAGGAAGCATACTGGCAGTACAAAAAGGCAGGTGGAATATCTTGTGGCATGGATTTAAAGGTGGAAGTAGCCCATGGTTAAATCTAAAGTGACACAGGCAGCATTGGGGGTTCCATGCATTTTAGAAATTTATTTAGTCAGTAATGATCTGGGCCGGATCCCTAAAATAAAGTTATTATCTCATACTGTTGGAGACTTGGCGAGTTTGAGGCAGAGATGTCCAGGGTTGATAATAGCGTGATTAGAACTTATGAGGTTGGTGTGGAGACAGGCTGGTAAGTTTATAGGGCTTGATAGAGCTAGGTGCTTTTTGAATATAAGTTTATAGGGCTTGAAAGAGCTAGGTGCTTTCTGAATCACAGAGTTTCTAGGACATTATGTGGATTAGGTATATATGTCATTGATCACAGGGAATTTGATGACGGGGATACCAGCTGGTATAGGAAGGGTGGGTTATATCTATGAGAGCTATGCTTGGATTTGTTTTATCTGCACATTTAATTTCCCTATTTCTGCAAGATTTGGTTAAAGCTTTATAATAAGCGGGGGCTGTCATGGCAGAGAGGTGGGTGGAGTAAAAGGGGTGTGTTTAGAACTCCTCTTCTGTTCCCTCATTTTGGTTATGGCAGATGTGAAGTGAGAGGTGGCACACTGCTTCATAAGCTTCATGTTTTGTTCAGAATGAGTGAGTGAGCAAAGGGAATAAATGCTGCTTGTAAGTGAGGGAGAAGGACAGTGAGTAGGTCCAACCGTGTTCTTTCTGTTCCATATTTTATGTTTACTCATTTACTGTTTGTGTTAATAGTTTTATTTGTTAATAAACTGGTCACAATGGCACTTTTGGAGTGTTTTATTCCTTTGAAGTGGATATGGACTAATAGCACATGGTAACTTAAAATCTAAGCCCATCATGTTGGTTCAGAATATGTCACCTGTGTGGGAGTCAGAGAAGGGATTAATGGTGAGTGGGGAAACTGCAGCATCTGACTGGCCAGGGAGGTTGGTCTCATAATGCACTATTCTTTCTGATCTTACCCCCGCACAAAATGCACAGCTGATTAGTTACCCCCCCCACACACACACACACACACACACACACACTATACAGCATTAGCTCTGACAAGAGCTATTGTGGTTGTGTGTCCCTGTGATGCCCTTCACGGTTCTACCCTACCACTACCAGCTCTGCTTCCTTCCCTTTCTTTCTGCTGCTTACAGCTAGACTCCTGTCTGTTGATTCTTGCTCATGCTCTCCTAATAAGAATAGTCAAAAAGTGACGGAATAGAAATGCGCAGCTCTTTTTAACAGCACTAGTCAGAATCATGATGTTATAAATATTTCCATTATGAATTTAGTTACTCTGTACCCAATTCACTGGAAAAAAAGAAAATGTTGTTAGAATCTGGTACCCATGAAATGACTATATTAGTTAAAGGAATGTAGAGGTCATATCTGAGTACCATTGTTTAATCCACTTGCCTTATTACCACATACCTCTAATGCCCATTAAAATCAGAAAGGCTACTGCAATGTAAACACAAGGTGTTTACATTGTGGCAACCATTTCTGAATATGAGAAATATATCCAAGAAAGATGGCAATAGGGTGCTCTTTATTCCACAAGGTTATATAAAGAGCACCCTATTGCCATCTTTCTTGGCTATATTTCTTAAGTATATACTTGGTCTGTTGTTTTTCATTTCTGAATATGAGACGACCCTTCAGTGGCACTGCTATATTAAGATGTGCAGCAACATGTCTAGTCTAGATGCCAGTAAGGCAGTCCAGGAGAGGAAGATATGGTAATTAGTCATGTGCTCTCCCCTCAGAACTGCCTATGGTAAGTCATTTATGCAGACAAGTGATTCGATGAATCACTTGCGTGCATAAATTAGAACAGCCACTCCGTACTGCTCATGGTAATGAACATGGCCAAAAAGTTGTGTTCATCCATCATTGTAGAAATAAGTGCAAGGGAGTTTAGTGGCCAGGTAGTGTTAGGGGGACTGTGATTGTGTGTATATGAGGGGCTGCATGTGTGAGTGTTTGTCTGCCTGGGAGGTATTAGTAGTGGGGCTTAGAGAGGGGTAGGTGTGTGTGTGTGTGTGTGTGTGTGTGTGTGTGTGTGTGTGTGTGTGTGTGTGTGTGTGTGTGTGTGTGTGTGTGTGTTGGTGAGTATGATTGGGTGGGGAGAGTGCTGTGTGTGTATGTTTGTGTGCTTATGCTCTTGTAGAGTTGTTGAGTTTGGGGTGGTTGTCATGCCTCCATACACCACTAGACTAAAGAGCAAAGCTTGCAACATTGTTTCCTGGGAGGATCACTAGCCATTAACTATGTGAGTCAGGGGGAGCACAAAACACAAGACATTTTATTAACTAAGTTAGCTGTGGGCAACACTAGACACAAGAAATTTCACAGACTACTTTGGTCGGGGAGGGGCACAAGACACCATGGATAAACTCTTACACCATAACCCCACTTACGCATAATAGAGATGGGAGGAGAACAAGATTCCTGTGATACCATATATAGCATTCCTTAAAGAAATTTAATTAAAAAAATGAATAAACAATGTGCAGCAGACCACTAAACACTAGGGATATTATTAAGTAACATGTCCTTAAGGCACAAAAAAGGAGGTGAAGCTTGCACCCTCACCCCAGTAAAACTTAGTACTAACCTTCTGCACTAAATGAGAAGTTTGAACAGCAAGGGTATTTGAAATGTATATTGTGGATCTTGGGTATTTTTTCATGCCTGCAGGAGTTTATGAAGTACAAGCAGGAGAGATAGGGAAGAGTAGTAATGTCTTTCAACCTTGAAGTGCAAGACAAGACAAAATTTGGAATTGATGTTACATTTGCCTCCTAAAATATTAGAAAATTGCTTTTGCATAAATGAAGATATCTGAAGGATATGAAGTATGAAACTCTAGTGTCTGGCATTCGTGACTGACTGAATGCATCCATGATTTAATAGGGCAGGAGAAAGGAGAAATCAGGAATCTTCTGACAACAAAGGGACAGGTATGTGGTATGTGCGCACGTGTATGTGTGTGTGTGTGTGTGTGTGTGTGTGTGTGTGTGTGTGTGTGTGTGTGTGTGTGTGTGTGTGTGTTTAAATGTGAGTACTGTATCTGGGAGAGTGAATGGGCGTCCATGTGATAACATGACTCAGCTACTGCTGCTGTTAACTGCCACCGGAGGTGATGCTTTGCATTCACTGTAGTTAAAAAGCTGATTCAGAAACATGTATGTTAGCTGAAATCACAGACACAAGGCCTTTTTACTGCAGGCATTTATTCAAGGGGTGGAGTTGATTATGAATCCTTGAGAATATAGATGTACTTAAAAATCAAGATCTTAACCAATGGTTTACCGTATAGCAGATTGACTTTGTCAGAGTTCATTGCAACACATTAAAAAGTAGGAATGTCCTTGATAGAATTCTACAATATGCTGTAGTATGGGATCATGGGTAGTCCAGCTAAATATATAAAACTGCATACAGTATCTACATACCAGAGAGATTAAGCAGCACAATTAGTATGTTTTTAAATGTGTGTTTAACTGTACACTTGAACATAAAACAGTCCTAGAATTAATTACATTCATCTTAAGAAAATATTTAACCAGACATTCAGAAAGACAACCAAAGGACAGAAATCACTACACAGCATATTACCAGCAAGCAATAAGTGTCCAAATTGTTACAGATACATTTCAATCTGAATCATTTTGAAGCTTTCCAAGTAGCAATTTTAGGATCAGAGTGAAAACCATGCCATTATCATATTTTGATTAACCTGTGCAGTTACTAGTCAAAGTAGTAAATGCTTACAATGTATTTATGACATATTGATCAAACAATGATAAACTCACCAATGATTTCAGAAATACTGGGATCTTTATGCATGTTATTCTGTTTGTTCTAATTCATCACATATTTCATCTTGAAACAGTGACCTTAAGAAATAGCTTTAGTTCTCATCAATGTAATGAAAATATTTTTATATGCATACTAAGAATTATTGTTAAGGATTGCATATAGACTATTAATTTATGAGTGTTTTTCTTTAAAGATTTGTGCAGCCCTGTATGCTGTTAACAGAAAATACTTTAGTGGTCTAGTAATGCATTTTGATTACTTTGTAGACTTCTATCCTGTATTATGTCAACTATCGTTTTGCTTTCATAGAAAAAATCCCACCCACTTTTTTTATATTATTTATGAACACGTGAAAGGCAATTTTAAAGCGATTACAAAAAGAGAGTCTGTAAGTGCCCTATATATTATTTTCTTCTGTTTCTACTTAGAAGAGAGGTTTGTATTACTTCCCTGATGCAAACATAAAAGAGACATTACAGCAAGTATTATCTAAATCTTAATTTACAGACAGCTCAGTAATGCATGGAGAGTTTTGTCTTTCAATGGACCTGATAGCAATGATTATCTACTCATAAGATAAGAGATCCTAATATGTTAAGGTCACTGATCCTACCATGTTTTCCCATTATTCTCATGACAGATGTAACTGAATACTGAGCCAGACTTTCAAATTGTTTCAGAGTTGGTTTCATCTGGGAGTATTAGGAAGGGCAAGAAGTCACCATTAGTATAACAGCATTCCTAAAACTGTCAAGAGGCAAGTGAAACTCTTTAACAGTATGTAGGTAGTGCAGATCTTTATGCACATTTAATAAGGTGCTATGACAACAGACCTTTAATTTATTGGGAGAAGCGTTTGGGTCAGTTCAGTAACAATTACCAGAAACAGCAATTCATTGTTGCAGTCCTGATTTAAGAGATCTTTAGGACAAGGAAATAACCGTGTTTAAGTCATAGTTACTGAATACTTTCTTAAGCATACAATTCTTTTTGTCAAGTTTTCTCTTTTTGCAGAGGATTAATAGTAGATATTTGTACTAGCAGTGCCTTAAGTTCTCTGTGGTTTCTTACAACATTATTAAACATTATAGCTATAACTGCCAATGTCTGCGTGGTATATTGAAGATTTATCCACAGCTGTTGTGGTTTAATCATAATGGCAAAGCCCGAGTGATTAAATAAAGCCAACTGTGGGTAAATCTTCAATATACCACACCAAGGAGTTGGTTATTGCTATTATACAATGACATTATTTAAGAAAAAAAAAAACGACTTACTTGTCTTATATAATGTCTTTGTATAACACCTCCGTGGTACCCTGCTGCATTTTCTCTGGTATCCTAGGACCTACTTGATGTACTACTGTTGTATGGGACTTGCGTTCCCATGCTTACGCAGTACATCAGTGCTATGTAAAGGAAGCAAATCTCTTTTGCTTTTATTTATTTATTTATTTATTTTTATTTATTAAGAAAAAAAAAAACTGGGAAACTTTTAATGTTCGGGAGAGAAAGTACAGAGAAAAAAAAGGATAATCGGGTAAGTTTCTTTAGTTTGGCAGAACATACCTGATTATCATCTTATTTTTCTCTGTGCTGTCTCCCGCATTTGTTTGAGGTCTTCAGTTTTGGAAACTTATTTAAAAAAAAGAAAAAAAAACTAAAAATGTTATGGGATATAATGGAAAAAAGTCTGGGCAGTTGAACCTTTTTCCATTTGTATATTCTTGGATTTACAATGGGCACACTGGTTGGGCTGACCAATCAGCGTGCTCCTTTTTGGATATTACTGGCTGGTCATTGTATAATAAAATGCAATACCTGTCTCAGATTTCTTTTCTTTTATAGCTACCATGACTTTTTCTGCATATTTTTTGGTAAGTGTAACATAACAAAGTATTTATTTTAAAGTTGATTTAGAAATAACAACTTCTCTTCTACTTGTGTTCTTTGATCTAATTCTAATATATTTTTTCGATAAAGTAGTTAAACTGGATAAGAATTATATCAAATGCTTGCACGACAATCAAACAGATACACAGACACTCACACATTGCATTTTAACAGCTTGTACTGTGGTAACAGAATCCATTTCAGTATTTTTTCTGAGTATGCAATTCATCATTGATGAAGATCTTAGCTGTAACAGATAACAATTATAGACTGTGGGAAAATTCACCCAGATCAAAAGCAACAGCACAGTTTGCAATGTTTGTCACAAGGTCTCATCATTATTCATGCAAAAGTGAAAAAAAGGAAGTAAACTATTGAGATATTTTTATGTATAAAATTGTTCTGCAGCCTAAGTGAAGCTAAATCAATGAATAGGATGATTGTTAATATGAATGCACAATGCTCTTGTTGATTTCCAGATGTAAGTTCTTTGTTCAATAAAAACCCTAAATGTTAAAGACTGCTAGCCAAATGCTAGCTCCATAAAATGTGAGATTAAAAGACCAACATCTACAAAAATCCCAAATTCATGTTGAATTGTAATGCTGAGGAAAACTACGTGAAACGTGAAACTAAGAAATAAAGTGGTACCAAGTGTTAGGGGGCAGTGTCCAACATATAGTCAATGCATAAATTTTACAAAGCTCTCATATTAAGTTTACTCTAAAAAAGTGTTTACTTTCCCCATAGCTTTTTACCTCAAAGCTTTAATATTAGTGGGGGCATGAAAGTCAAACCCTCCCATCTGGAAATCAGAGATTCTGCCCTGTAAAAACACTTCCAAGCTTAACTGTATGCATTTTTTTCTACCTGCTTTAACTCCTGTGAACGATGTTTCTTCAAATATATTTTTTTATACTTTCATTTTTTTATTTTTTTATTTATTTATTTAACATTTGTTGACCGGGCTAGTCCATCTGGACACAAGTCCATTTTCAGTAGAGGCCCAGGGAGAAAAGCTCCAAAAAATGACAAACAATTTAATACAAATCAAAGTTAGAGGGCACTTGTGATCATGAAGAAAATCCAAAATTGTTTGGTTATGTTAACAATAACAGATAAAATAATTAGAATACAACAACAGTTCAATTCACAAAAAAAAATCTCATCCCATTAAATCCACAATAATAAGTTTTTTTTTTTTTTTTTGTTAATACAAGGAGTAGAGAGGGGGATTAGTGATGGTACAATGAGACAAAAAGAAAAAAGGGGGGGAGGAAATACAGAGAGGTTTACTAAGAATAAGGTCGGAAGGAGAGGTAATGAAGCTGGGAGAAGTAGTTCAAATTTGCAGGTTATGTGGCATATAGAATCAGAATAGCACAATGTGAAATAATTTAGGAAGAGTAATCTAGTAGTATGCAGGAAGGGAGATTTTTAGTCAGGCTTGCTGCATGGACAGAGCCAGTGGTTTGTGAGATAAAGTTTTGGCTTCTTTTTGAAGAGTGAGGAAGAGGAGATTGTATTGAGGTCTGTTGGGAGTTGGTTCCAGCATTTCCCTTCTACATAGGAGAAAAGTGAGTCTCCTGCTTTATTATTGGATTTATGTGTGGATACTAAATGTTTGTGAGATGAGCGCAGGTTAGAAAGATTTTTATAGGGACTGATAAGTTTGGTAAGGATTGGTGTTTTTTCAGGAAAGTAAAGGATTTTTTGTGTTATAATAAGTTGCTGAGATAAGAGTTGATTGTGCAATTCAAGCCAACCAAGTTGTTTTAGGTTGAAGCAGTGGTGAGTTCTAAAAGGGGAGCTGGTAGCAAAACGGGCTATACTATTATAGGCGGTAGATAATTTATTCAGGTTGGTTTTGGATAGGTTAGTATATAAAGGTGATGCATACAAGAGAGTAGAGATGAGTTGTGTTGGGCAATGGTAGTTCTGGCTGTAGGAGTAAGGAAAGGCTTAATTTTGTAGAGGGAGCCAATTTTTTTGTTAATGGATTTAATAGTGGAATTAATATGAGTGTCATAGTTTAGGTTATGGTCGATAGTAACCACTAAAAGTTTGGTTGTTGTGTCAGGAGATATGACTGTGCCATTTTTAGATACGATAGAGAAATGGAGTGTGTTAGCTTTATGTGTGGGAGTGAATAGCAGTAGTTTAGTCTTACTTGGGTTAAGGAGGAGACAGCGCTGTAAGAACCAGTTTTCTACAAGCTGAAAGACATTTTGGATGAGGGATTGAAGTATGGTAGGGTTAGTGGCTGAGGAGATCAAGGTGGAGTCATCAGCATATTGAATGGTTACTGCTTGGGGGATACTAGAGGCAAGATCATTAATAAATATGGAGAATAATAGAGGACCTACGATAGATCCTTGGGGGACGCCAAGGGAGACAGGAAGAGGGGATGATAGAGTGTTTTCCAAGAGGACTGCCTGCTTTCGATTATCTAGGTATGACTTGAACCACTGTAGTGCCAGTGTATCAAGTGAGGGAGATTTTAGAAGATTCAAGAGAATTTGATGATTAACCGTGTTGAATGCTTTAGAAAGATCTATAAAGATAGCAGATGAGAAGATATTATTGTGGTTTTTATTTATGTGATCGGTAATGGAAAGAAGGGCAGTTGTAGTGCTATGGGAGGGACGAAATCCATGCTGAGAGGGGGCTAGTAGACCATTAAGAAGGAGGTGGTCGAGCAATTGTTGGTGTATGCCCATCCAATCGGCATAAAACACCAAAATTATTTCTTTGCCACTTGCTTTTGACATTTGATTTGTGGGATACTAACAGAGACTGAGGTTTAAAAAAGGTCAAGTATGTGGGCAGTGAAAAAAAGCACTCTATTAAAAAGTCATCTGTTGGCAGACAACAAAAAAAGAACTGTATATGAGAGAAGCTGGAGTACAAAAGGCATTTAAGCTTATTCTGTGGTACTATTTCTAGTAAACATTATGAATATCATTACTATTAACATTATTGTCAACATTTTATAAACAACTTCACCCAGGGAATTGTTCAGTTAATATTAAGATGAGCAGAGTAGGCCAGACTTTACTATCCCCAGGAACAGACTTCAGGTAATCCAATAATATCTCCAGATTTTCACAGGAAAGATCATAGGAGGTTACTAGGGTAATGGCCTTGGGGCCCTTACAAGCCTAGCCAAGAGTTTATCCCAAAGAAAGAAACCTCAGTCAGCACCTGTCTCCCCTGTCAGTGAGGGACAAAGGTGGAACACCTGGGACAAATTTGTGGTTTCCCATCCACCCATCAAGGTTGCACTTGAAGAGGGTCAGAGAGGTTCAACATGTATGGGAAGTCTATTCCAGAGACGGGGCAGCCTCTGGGAGACAAATCTGCCTCTCCAGCAGGTTTTCTTGATGTCGTATATTAGATTTAGGCCTTTCGAGCAGGTAATGTGTGAGGAGTTAGACTTACAGATATAGAGCATCTTTAGTAGGGCAGGGTCTGATATTGCCTTGTAGGCGAGACACAGATCACCTCTGAGCAATCTGTATGATACTGAGTAGAATGATACTGATTTGAGCCTGTCCACATAGGACAGGTGTTGGAGGCCATGGATTCTCTTTATGAGGTGTTTCTGTGGCCTTTCCAGTTGATGCAGTTGTTTAGAGAGGTACATACCCAACGGGGAGTTATACTCAATTATAGGCCTAATGAGGGAGGAGTACAGATGGTAATAACCTCCTTTTTAATGGATGCAATCCCTTTACTTATGATATGAACCAAGTAAAAGGCTTTTCTGACCACTGCTACTACATGATGGTCGAATGTGAGATTGTTTTTGCGAGATAAATTTAATTCAGCAAGTTTTGGTCTGCTCTGGGGCCTCCACCCAACCAGTGTTGTTTTGTGAACCACTACTGTGAGTTGCCCAAAAGGCATTCTTACAAGTTAACCAATCCACTTCACCTGACACCTGTCTAGATAGAGAAGTAACAATAATATTCTAATGTTCTCTTGGATTGCTAAGTGACATGTCATAAATACCCAAATGCCTCTCAAAGTAACCTAATTTCTGCTTCCTATATTATGATACATAGAGATAACTTACTTAAAAGGCTACAATGCCTTAAAAAGATATCTTGTAAGGACTGATTCAAAGCCCTTTCACTATATTCATATACTATGGGGTGGGAGGTTGGCATAATGGCTAAGGTGTTTACCTTACAAACATAAGGTGAAGGGTTTGATTCTCACATGGTGTAATTGGCTAGGCTGAAATTGGCCCATAACGGCAGTTAGTCTAGTACTAACTATGAACCTATGAATCTATCTGTCTATCTATATCTATCTCTATATATATATATATATATATATATTTATATATATATTCATATATATGTATGTATATTTAGTATATTGTTCATAGGTTCATGGCTTCATAGGTAGGTACTAGGCTATCAGTCCTAGGGCCTATAAAAGCCCAGCCAAAAAGGTACCCTGGCTTTTGCCACCCAAGAAAATTATTTTCCTGTGCCACTGTCGAGCAGAGCCACAGAAGTGATCCCCGGGGTGAATTTCCTATTTCCCATCCAATCATCAAGATTTTTCTTGAAGAGTACAAATGAGGAGCTTTGCTTGATATAGATAGGTAGTTTATTCCAGAGTATAAATCCAAAAAAATGCAGCAAGCTAGAGACACCAAGCTGAAACTATAAAAAAGGTTATTAAAACAATAAAATGCAAATAAAAGTGCACTGTTGAGAGCTTTAAAGCTAACAAGCCCTTCATCAGATCTGATCAAGGGCTTGTTAGCTACAAAATGCTCAACAGTGCACTTTAATTTGCATTGTATTGTTTTAATAAACTTTTTCATAGTTTCAGCTTGGTGTCTCCCGCTTGCTGCATTTTTTTGGATTTACACTTGGTTACTGGCAGAGGGACTTTGATGCAGGGTGACTTTTTAGCTGTTATTCCAGAGTATGGGAAGTCTCTGGGACAGAATCTATCTCTCCGGCATGTTCTGTTTATTGTGGTGACAAGGTTTAGGTCCCTAGAGTGTGGGGGGATTGGGACTTTTTTATGTGGAGCATGCCCAACAGCTCTGGGTTTGACATAGCTTTGTATGTTAGACAGAGATCACCTCTGAGTAGGCGATATGTGACAGAGTAAAGCTGGAGTTTTTTGAGACGGTCTGCGTAGGGCATCTGTTTGAGGTTAGTAATCCTCTTTGTGAGGTATTTCTGCAGCCTTTCCAGTTGTTGTAGATGTCTTGTGAGGTACATACCAAAAGGGGCATTGTACTCTATAATGGGTCTAATGAGTGATGAGTAGAGGGGAACAATGACCTTTTTTTTCTGGATGAGAAACCTTCTGTGATGAGGTGTGCCACATAGAATGATTTTCTGACTACTGTAGTGATGTGATTATCAAAGGAGAGAAAACTGTCCACCTGTGTCCCAAGGTCTCTTATCGCACTTTTGGTGTTAAGTTTACTACCACCAATGTTGTAGTTCTTGGGTACAGAGTTTTTACCAAAGGGGATGACAATGCACTTTTTGGCATTGAGCTTGAGGCCATGGCTTTGACACCATGCAACTGTCTCAGTGAGGCCCTTTTGTAGAATGTCCACATCGTTAGGAGTTTCGATTATGGCTCCTAGTTTGCAGTCATCTGCGAACTTCATTAGCCAAAGACCTTCTGTGTTAGCCTGTACTTCAGAGAAATAGCTACCAAACAGGAGAGGACCCATGACTGAACCCTGTGGTACTCCACTTGTCACTGGTCTGAAGTCAGATTTGGAGTCTGCTACTTTCACAGTGTGGGTTCTGTCAGTGAGCCAGTTGGCAACCCATCTTGTGACATAGGGATTTATACCTAGTTTAGTGAGTTTATCTATAAATTCCAGAGTGGGGGATGGTGTCGAAAGCCTTGGCAAGATCTGGATAGGCTATGTGAACCACCTTACCCTCGTTTATGGCTTTGGTGACTGCTTCAAAGAAGTCTATCAGGTTTAGGAGACATGATCTGCCTTTTACAAACTCAAACTGCATGGGGTCCAGAGTTTGGAGATTACCAATGTCTTTGTTTATAAGTTCCATGATGATATGTTCCATGGCCTTGCAGACCAGGCTCATCAGGCTAATGGGGTGGTAGTTCCTGGGGTCTGTGGTGGCTCCCCCCTTGTGGAGTGGGATAACCATCGCTGTGTGCCATTCAACGGGCAGAAAGCCTGAGGTGAGGCTGTGATTGAACATGGTACTTAGATGGGGTGCCAGTTCGTTCTGTAGTTCATGTAGAATGCAGCCTGGGATGTTGCCTGGTCCCATGGATGCTGTGTTCTTGGCTTTGGAGAGTGTGGTTTTTACCTATGCAGGCATGATTACAGGAACTTTGCATTCTTCCAGTATCAAGATGTGCTCTTTAGGGGGTGAGAGGGGAGTAAAGTTAGCACTGCACCTATCTGCCAGGATGTTGGCAATATCAGTTGGGTCTGTGTATTTAGTGCCATTGTGCTGTAACTCAGAGCAGATCTGAGTGCTGCCATTGAGATTCTTGACATAGCTATAGAATGCTTTGTGGATGTCTTTAGAATCAGTAGTGATTTTGTTTTCATAACTAGCTTTGGAAGATTTTATGAGGGATCTCAGCTTCTTACTGAGGATGACCAGGGAGCTCCTCCACTCATGGGATTTTACTCTCTTTTGCAACAGTTTCTTCCTTCTGTTGTACAGTTTGTTTATGGCAGGGAACCACCAGACTGGCTTCCTTTTTTTGGAGGATAATGTCTTGGTTCTGTTTTGGATAGCATGATCCATGCACCCATGTAAGTGCTTATAATGTGCAATTTTGTAGGATTCAGTAGTCATAACTGTATTGTCCATCTGCATGGGTGTCATGAAGTTCACCACTTCTGTCTTAAGAAGCATGTAGTTGGCTTTGGAGAAATTTTTTACCATGGTTTCCTTAATGGGGGGTGAGGGCAGGATGTGGATATCTTGGGTAATTAGCTTATGGTCGGGTCGGACAAATGAGGCGTTGACTTTAGGTGTGGAACACCGATCACTCATTTTGGTAATGACTAGATCAAGGATATTGTTGCCTCTGGTGGGATGTGGATAAGTTGATCCAGGGCATTGGAGTTTATGAATTCCAGAAAGCGTTGAGTGAAGGAGTTGGTACATGAGTAGTTTTCCCAGTTAATGGTGGGGTAGCTCAAATCACCGATTATTAGGGTGTTTGGTTGAGCCCTAATATTTTCCAGTACATCAAGAAAAGAGGAGTGGGAATCCTGGGGCATGGTGGGGGATCTGAAGCAAGCTACAATTTGGATTGCTGTTTTGCCCAGAGTTAGTTGCACTTGGATAACCTCGACTGCATTATGTTGAGCAACTAGCCTGGAGGTGTGGATATCCTTAATGAATATGGACACACCTCCGCTTTTGGTGTTCCAGTCTAGGTTACATGGCCGAAAAGTATGGTATGAGTTATAGCCTGGTAGTGCAGGTGTGCTCTCTGGAGCCTTGAACCAGGTCTCAGTCACTGCACAGATATCAATGTTCTCCATTTTAAGGAGTGCCTCGAGTGAGTGCATTTTGAGATTTAGACTTCTAGCATTGAATAGCATCACCCTCAGTTTTTGCTTGCCTGTTCCTGTTACGGTGGTGAATTTGTCATTTGAACATTGCTTAAAAAAGGCACTATAGTGGCGGTAAGAACCTTAGCCAGTATCTGGAATCCCACGGGTGACAGGTGTAGGCCATCTCTGGCAAAGCATTGTGGTCTGTCGACCATGTCATCCCAGGCAGACAGATACTGGATCCCTTTAGAATGACACCAGAAGCTTAGAAAATTGTTGAAGTCAATCATTTTGGCCTTGTACTGCAGTATCATTCTGGGTGATGGCAGAATGCTACTCAGGGCTAGGGTCATACCTGTCTGGGCTACAAGGTTGGAGAGCTCTTCCATGTCTCTTTTCATGTAGTCCAGGGATGTATGTCTCAGGTCGTTCACACCAACATGGACAATGACAGAGTCATATTTGTACTTGTTGTGGAGTGTCCTGAGTGCGTGGGTTATGTGGCGGAACCTAGAACCCGACAGGCAGCTGACAGTAACGTTCTCCTTGTTTAGCCTGGTTGGTGGGACATCATCGTGCTTGACTATAGAGTCACCTATGACTAGTGTGTTGGATACGTTGTTTTGCCTTATTGGCTGTGGTTGAGAGGCACACTGAGTCTGCGGGCTATGTGTCATTTGGGTTGTGTTGGGGGGTGGAGGTTACTTGCTTTTCTGTTTTGGAGGTCACTGTTGCTTGAGCAGATTATTATTGACAGCCTCCGCGAATGTTTTTGTGTTTCTATGTGTGGATTTTGGTGGTGTAGATTTAGTGAGACTATGTGATGAGTGTGGTGCGGTACAAGTGTTTACCTTCTCCTCTTGACTGTCAAGTTCAGTCTTGGTTGGAGAGAGCTTTACCTCCAGTTTGGCTAGATAAGTGCATCTCTCACAGGTTGTAGTGTTGGGTGGTAGGAGGAGAGGGTTGTCTGTGTACATGAGGCAATTTCTACATTGCTCCAAGGTGCCCAGATTCATCAGATAGACAGGAGAGAACACTGGGAGCTGATCCTTGGACATGCCTGAATAAAAAACTATTTTCCTCTAGATAAGTGAGGAAAGTGAGTACAAGAGCTGTTTTTCTTTAAGCAAGTGAGGAAAGTAAGTACCAAAACTGTTTTCCTCTAGGTAATGAAGGTTGAGTGCTGTATTAATTAGTATGTTATTTAGTGCTTACAACCAGTTCTGAACAAGTGCTGATCACTAATAAGCAACTTCAAGTGGTAAAACTAAGAGTCTGTATCGTGACTAAACTAGTTACAGGAAAGGGAGGAAACAAGCGCAAATGCGGGCTTTTAAATCAGAAAGTTGAGAGAGATGGAAAAACTGCAGAAACTACCAATAACTACAATTTCTGGGCCAGGACCACTCCTTATGTGGTAGATAGGTTACCTAGTGCTTACCACTCCCACTGATAAGCTAGAAGGCTTCCCTCCAACACAGAAAGCTTGGGGTCTGAGAAGCTTACATACAGTCCTGGATACAGCAAATCTGAACTTGGAATACACTAGTTACAGGAAAGTTAGGAAACAGGCTTATATATATATATATATATATATATATATATATATATATATTTTTTTTTTTTATACAGAAAAGTAGCTAAAACAGCAGTAAAAACAATTCAAATGCAGTGCAAGCTAGCACACTTGAGTATGTAGCAATGTTAGACCAAACAGTTTAAAAAAATGCAATTAAATTAAAAATGACTAAAAACAAGTGCAGAAGGAGTCTATTAGGTAGAATAAGGTAAAGAGATGGGACTAGGGGGAGTGTCCCAGATCAAATCTAAAGTGGAGGTGGGCAACTGCCAAAGCCAACAAATGTAAACAACAAGACAGGAATAGAGAGGGTGGGTAGGGGAAAACCAACACCTTCAACAGAGATCTGAAAAACTATACAGTGGCAGCAAAAATAACAGTGCACAACTCTGAAGTCAGCCAGCAATGATATAAAATTAGTCAAGCAACAATTAACAGTACACAACTCTGAAGTGCCAGAAAAATATACTCAGCTCTGTATATCTCCAGACAGTTTAAAGAGCACTCTGTCAGGACACAGGAAGGCTCCATCAATGATATGCAGTCTGTTACTAAGAGGGTCTAATTTTATGCAAGTAATCCTTGAGATAGTCAGATAACACACGGGATGTAAAACCAGTTATACCAACTTAAGACACAGAGAAATAGGGGGAGGTGGGGAAAACCAACACCTTCAGCAGAGATCTGAAAAACTATACAGTGAAGCAAAAATAACAGTGCATTTTTGTCCAGGTACTCTGGTTTCCTCACATGTTACAAAGACATGCTTCTGGAGTGTTTATCCCTGGGCCTCCACTGAAAATTGGCTTAGTTCCCAGTCAGACTTTCCCGGTAAACAAATGTTAAATAAATAAAATGAAATACATATTCAGTATTCTACTCACTGATAAGAGGTGAAATGAGTCTGGCATACAAGACATCCTGTAACTAATACTGATGGACCTACAGCACATAGCAAGTCAAATGGTAACATAAATACTCTGTCTAAGGAGCTAAGCCTCTTCTGCAACAACAGCAGAACAGTTTGGACAGGTATATCTCTGAGAGGTTATGCTGCTCTGGAAGAAACTCTCCATCCACATAAAACAAAACTCATCCCTGTCCATATTCAAGTACAACTTGGATCTATGTAAAGGAAACAGAACATTTGCTCCATGACTGCCCTGTACTACTAATGGAGGGATACAGCTCTTATATGCTTTATTCCATGTATGGGTGTCCTCAAATTATTTATGGTATGATCTCAGTTATTCTTACTAGGGATAATATATAATTATGGACTATGGGATGGCTAAGACCAACCTAACATCAAACTGGATAGGTTTATTCAAGTATGAAAAGGGAATTTGTTTAAAATTGTGCACAAGGAAAGCTAGACTAATAGGTACCTATGAAGCTATGAACTTAGGACCACAACATTTCAATCATTACTCAAAACTCAACACTATAGGAAAGGATAGGGAAAATGAATGACCAGTAAAATGAGAGATCGTCCTGTTACTCAACTCTCTCTTCCTTGCCATAGAACAGTACAATGTCTGCAGTACTGCCAGGATTCAACAGGGTAGCCCACATTTCAGGCATTAAACAATGTCCTCTGATTTTAAGGAGCTACTTTTTATCACATCCATTTGAAATTGTCAATTTAATCTTGCAGCAAGGAGACAAAACATAAACATGAATAGAAATGCTTGCCAATGTGCATGCTGGTGATCACATTCACTAGTGTCCTATATGACATCATAGTTTCCACTAACAAAGATGCAACCCTCACATACCCTAAATAGATACTCTGAGACATTGGTTGCACTAAACACCTTTGGTGGACTTTTGCTCTTACCTTAAATGTAATCAGCTTAACACTTAAAAGGGAGACAGAATATGTACTCTTCAAATACCTTGAACAAGTGGGATATGGCTACAGCCCAGAGATTCAATACTGTTGGAGCATTTTCCACAAGACATTCTCTAATATATGAACATATCTTTTCTCAAGTCTACAAAATCCATGCAGACTGTATAGCAAATACCCATTATCTTGCTAACATCTGTGTAAGACAGAGTTGGATGAATATTCCATAGTCAGGGCAGAATCTACACTAATGTTCCTAAATCAAAGGATCAACAGATAGGTAAAGTATTATTTCAGACACTTTTACTTATCCTTACTCTGGGAGGATGATGAATGTAATCACTCTTTAATTGGAATATACCATCCTATCCACTTTTTAAAATGTGGAACACTATTGCAATTTCCTAGACTTCCATGCAATATTGAAGATGTGCGTCAAACGTGACTATGTGACAATGTACATTGACTTCAGGATTTTGTGATGTCTTTTCTTCACTACTGCGGCCTTGCTACAGCAGGATTAGTCCATCAACAGAGTGTCCTCATCTGCCAAAATGAAAGCATTTCTACAGTCTGCTTTTGGCATTGCCTCATCAGAGAAGAGAATGTCTACTGGATCCTGTAGTTCTTTAAAGCAGTCCTTCCTCCTTTCAGCAATGTCCCAGTTAAGATAGGCATTTATTTCCCGTTGCTGAGGACAGCATTGTCAATATCCCTCCTCTTTTCTCCGGTTATTTTAACACTATCAGAAAGTCATTGACCATGGTCTCATGCCTTTCATTTTAATGACTATCACAACCGGTGCCTTCCAAGTGTGTTAAGTTCCTGAATTCCTATCACTGTAAGTTAAGTAGCCTTCTGTTACCATTGCATGTAAGGCCTCTTTCTTTAACTTGGCAGCTACCTCATTGAGGGTTTGTACAAGTAGATGCAAAGTATCTGAGACAATAAGTGACAATCACTTTTTAGCTTTTGTTTGCAACTCTTTGTTACTGTGTCAGCTGTTGTAGTCTTATACAACTTCATGTGTCTGACTTCTACAGGAACATGAAAAAAATCCTTCTGAAGGTGGGAGTTAAACTCATCTACACTGAATCATCAGTTTGTGCTTCTCAGGAAACTTTCATTACACATTTCGGCTTCCAAGATCTGTTAACCTCCACCCAGTCATCTGACCCAGGTATCAAGAGTACTACCAGATGCTGATCACACGACAGCTCAGTTCTTCTCTAGGCCTCAGAGCTCAGAATATTGAGCCTCAGGACTGATGGCACAGATGACATTTGGGATATAGTCAGTATCAAAAACACGTATGGGCATTCTTGTGTTTGTACACAGTATTTCTAACGGACAATCCATAACTAGTACAAACATTTAATAGAAATGTATTATCCCAGTTCAGATTAAGCAAGCCGTTCTGCCTAAACATTCCCCTCATGGACACTGAACTCTCCCAATACAGTGAAACAATCACAGCTGAGAATTTTTTTATAGTCCACTGCTAAATTTTATTCTGTCAGGAGGTCGACCTGTTGTTCAGCCTTAGAAATAACAAACCATGCAATGATTTTAAATGATACATTGGTGGGTGCTTTTGTTGAACCATGGCTCAGCTTTCTATAATAAAATTAACAGCATTATTTGAAAATAGTGTAGCTCATGGAATTGTAAGCTTCCCCATAGCAGTACAACTATGGATATTAGTGCCTCATTAAAAATCAAGCACTCACAATTGTGACACACAGCCTCTGTTACTTATATATACCAACTCCAAAATTGTACAACAGCTGGTTAAGAGCAAATTCCCTTACCCTACTGCACCATGATCCCATACAAAATGCTGCTGGCAAACACTCCTTTGTAAATAATGTTCAGTCATATTAGCGTTTACTGTTATTCACAGCCTGAAAAAGTGTTCTTTTATATGAGTGTTCAATGTTCCATACTGCAAGGAAATGGATATGAAAATGCAGGAAAGCTACTTTTTAGTTTGTTTTAATGCTCACTTGAATGCTGTACCATTTCATCACTTAATTCATATTTATATGTGTTTTTTTCTTGATAGTAAAAAATTGCAGAGCTTGACTTTTTATAAAAAAAGTGCTGCCATAGTGTACAAAATGCCCTATCAATCAGTGATGTGACATTCATGTTCTTAACATGAATTTATAGTTTCTTTAATAAGGTTAGATCTGCTCCTATGTGGGGACTAACTATAGAGTGTACTGGTACACAAACTGCAAAATGGCCTAAACTCTTTTATAAGAGCAATCGTAGGTAGTACTGAATTTAAACTTACATTATATACTGAACTGGTATCCCATCCTGATTCAACTGCTTCTCTGACTAAATGTGATGTTAACTAAAGCCTGCTCTGTTCATCTGCCACAGAATGTATCATAAATTCATTCTTGTCTGACTCTTATCTTTCTTACTGCTCCTCACCTATCACTGCTAGTCAACTATTGTTTAGTTTTACCTGTTTATCACCGTAAATCCTGTCCTGATTCTTCTTCTACTGTTATGGAGCCATCACCTTACACTTGTGAACTGTATCACTTTGTAGAACATGACAACTGATGAATGACTAAGTAATATGTTCACTGATCTGGCACTGCTGTGTTGCATTGGGTTAATCTATTTATCTATTCCATCCATCCATCATCAACCCCTTTTCCATTTTGCACATGGGGTCAGAGTGTCACTTCACAAGGTTTACACCGCCAGGTGGCCAGCCATGCCGTGGTAGTTCATTCATACCACACACTCACACCTACAGTCAATTTAGTGTGTCCAATCCACCTGCTGCTTGTTTTTGCAATCTGGGAGGAAACCAGAGCAGCCAACAGAAACCCACATGACTTCAGGGAGGACATGCAAACGCCACACAGAAGGCACCCCATCCGAGATTTGAACCGGAGAACCTCTTGCTGAGGTGACCATGCTAACCGCTGTACCACTGCGGCCACTCAAAGTTCCGATATATTGACACTGACATTCATTATTATACTGTTGCTTCAATGTTGCTTATTCTCAACATATATGCAAATTGTCACACCCCTTTTCATCTATGCCATTGTCAAAAATACTTAATTTCTCTGCAATTTTCTATTAATTATGTTACAGTTTTATATTTCTAACATTAAAAGATTTTCATATATATAAGTTTAATTTTGACTCCAGATATTTAGTTTTAATTGATTTGTTTAATGGAGATTTTCTCCCTGAGCCTTTGTTAGCAGAAGTCCTTCAGTAGAAAAAAATATTGCTGAAAACAATCAGTAAACAACGCTTATTTTTTTTTGTTTGTTTTTCCGTGAGACAAGCTCCACTGCATACCCCATGGGGGAAAGTGTAATGTCAATGATTACCAAAAGTAGTTTTGGGCAATATTTGTTTTTGAATGAGAGGGTTTTGTTTTAAAGCTGTTCAGTAATCTCACATGGATTCATTCAAAGTGGGATCTCCAAGTCAAATTACCAGCTGTGACAGTAGTACTGGACAGACATTTTGTGATGCAATGTCTCAGGGTAAGAGTTAGATGAATATATCCCCACTGGCAAATTTAGATGTCACTGAATGCAAAATGATGGTTGATGTGCATCTGTGTTTGGAGTGTGGGACACATGCCATTGATACATACCTTTGGCAATTAGCAGGGTACACCATGCCAGTTTTGTGTGGGGACAAGCAGCACACCATATATATGTGCAGATACAGTAAGGAAGAAATGAAGATGTTCTTCAGTGAATGCATTACTACATGGAGCCACCCCCATCCCGGACATGCCATGTATACTGTGTATCCATAATATGGACATCTATTTAGGGTATGTTACCAAAGAATGTGGGATTATGAATCTGCCAAATACTGTCAGGAAACTCCTTTATATGTAGGCATAAAGATACATACCCCATGGGTAAATACAGTCTCTTATTCCTTCCATTGCAACCCTCTATTATGTTGGAGTTTCCTTTACTCTTAGTGTAACATGTTGTTTTCCATGGGGAGACTCTCACAGCCATTGTCTATAGTGCACATAGCAAAAGTCATTATTATAGTGCCATGTCCAACACAGACAGCTTTGATCACACACAGAGAACAGCAAGCTGAGGGGTTTACAAACATTGAAGTCATGATACTGAGTGATTCCTAAAGTTTTCAGCATTAATTGACGTCACTGCATCAGTGCTGGTTTGAGCAGCAAGAGACCTCCATGATTGCCATATTATTTGGGGAACAATAAAAAATGAACTCACAGCATCAATCATAGCACTGCATTTTGCATTAAAAATAAAGAAATAAAAAAAGATTTCTGAGTAGTCATTCTCAAATAGTCATACTTATTGAATAAGTAAAATTTAAAACTCTTCATAAGTACTTTCATGTTGTTATACACAAAACTTCATCAGGCAATCTATAATATATACCTGACTGCTTAAGTCATTGCAAATGAATCACATGACAACTGAATAAGCCAATGACCTAATAGTGTTAACCTATTTAAATTAAAAATAATTACTTTCAACTTAATAAATTCAACATAGTTTAAAAGTAAGAAAACATGGCTAACAACATTTGGTTTAAATTGTTTTTAACACAGGGCTGAAAATTTGTTGAAAAATAATCAGGATTTTAATGGCCTAGACCTAGACTTTAAAACACATTTGTGATGAGTATCCTTATTATAAAAATTCCTTATTTTCTGCTAGAATATTTATACCTTCACCTCTGCCATCTAGTGTAATATTTTCTAAAACATGGAACTTAAATCATTTAAGGTAAACACATTTTACAAAACTTACATACAGGTGTTTATGATACACTGCACAATGTAACAGTAATGATTATGATACATTAGTGCTGGTTTGAGCTGCAAGAGACCTCCATGAAATAGGGTTTACAAAGTACGGACTATAGCTGAAGGATTTCTGCTGTTTGCAAACACCACAGCTATGTGTCTTTCCTTTTGCACACTTAGGAAGTTTTTAATTTTTACTAGATGACTCAGCATAATTTTTAAGCCCCATCCAATCCTTCTTGCACACAAGTAAGAGAAAAAAGATCTACAATTGTGGAAATAGTCTCATTGTCCATACACAAGTTCCATTTTTTAAAAACAGTCTCTTTAATTGCACCTGCATCAACAGCGTTGATCCAACAGTTAGACAGCACATCAAAGGCACTAACTCCAAAATGGTAAACAATTCTGATACATAAAACACACAAACATAGTATAGTTCTGTGAATAGATGATCTGTATGTCACCACTCCCCATGAAGCTTCATTTACTGCATTTTTTCACCACAAGTGAACTCCCAAATAAAACAGTGTATAGCTTTAGCAGGCCCTACTAGAATCAATTATAATGGGAAATTTAACAATAAACCATATTGGTGGTCTACCACTGTAAATAAGCATTATAACTACAGTAAAAATAAATAAAGCCTGATAAAAAATATCCTAACCAACTTAATAAAAAGATCAGCAAGAAGTTAAAATGACCAACAGAGAGGCCAAAACTGAATGTGAAGTACAACTGGCATCAGAAGGCAAAGAACATGACAAACTGTTCATAGTTACAATAGGAAACTAAGATATAAGACTTTGCAATGTGCAGAACTAATCTGAAATAGCATTACTCATTATGAATCAACAGACATGGATAGCACACTTGCAGACAGATCAAGTGCTAATTTTATTCTGCAAGTAGTCATTGAAATTCAGCAAATCCTTGAGTTATACTAACATATTGGTTGTCCTTTTTAAACCTGAAAACATTACTTCCATGACTCCACACAGTTTACCTGGATGCCTAACTAACAGTGTCAGACATGCCCTCACTAAATCCTTCATGCACTTTAACTTAATCATAATCAAAGGGTTTGTTCCTATGGTTTGAAAAACAACTGTAGGGATAGCCCTGCACAAAGGTTATCCTACCATTGACCTCAGTAAAAAAAACAGGGTCTATTTTATTCTGTCGAAAGACGATTCCATCGAATATGAATTGCGCGACACATAAACAGTGAAAGGCGAATACATCGAACCAACGAAACTGCAAAATTTAAAACACTGAACCTTCATAGTTGGCCAAGCCCACCGCCCGCAACACACTATGTACCCAAACACAATAACAAAAAACACATACGTACACTAACAAAAACCCTACTTCTAACCCTAAAGTAAAGCAGCAAAACCCTACTTCTAACCCTACACTATACCCCACATTCACATCTATCTATGCACTATCCTTAACCCCTCCCTAACCCTTAGGTCCGTAACTACTGCATACTTACCCTACAAAGCTATAACCAAACAAACTAAAATTCCACACACATACACTTAATAAAACCCTGCACTAAACCTTACATACATTACCTACCTATGCACTTACCTTAACCCGCACCCTAATCCTAGGTTCCGTAACTATAGCACACTTACCTTACAAAGCTATACCGCAGATGGGCCAACTATGACGGTTCGATGTTTTAAATTTTGCGGTTTCGTTGGTTCGACATATTCACGTTTCGCTGTTTATGTGATGCGCGATTCGTATTCGATGGAATCGTCTTTTGACCAAATAGAGTAGACCCAAAAAAACAGGCTTGTCCATCTAAATTAATTTGCCAGGACATGGAACACATATCTTTATCTACACAAGATGAATGCATATTCAGTCTAGACTATCATTGCTTATATTTGCCTTGCTTTGTTCTTCTACCTTCTTTATTGTCCATTGTATCTTTGTTAATACCCAGACTTGGCCTGTAATTAGGCATTACTGATTAGTGCCCAACCCCAGTAAACATCCATACACACCCAAATGAAAATATACATTAAACAAACAAGCAGACAGACGCATCATATCTAACTTCTTAAACTAATGTATAAAAAATCTAATACAACTGCAAAACAAATACATTGAACTGTGGATATTCAGTACCCAAAGCCTTTGACACTGCATACTGGCATTGTAAACAAGATAAAAGTGCTAAAGATAAACCCATGTCCTGGCCAAACTTCTAGAGGTGCTCACCATCAAGCGAAATGCCTTATTCATGGGTGACTTTAACTACCCCGCTCTAGACTGGGAAATGTATACTGCCTCTATCTCAGAGGCATCATTTTTCCTGTATGTTATCAACATGAACATCCTGTGCCAGACAGATCCTTTGGTTGAATAGCTCACTAACATACTGGACCTAATACTCACCAACATGTGACAGCAGTGTACCATACCCAGCGTCATGTTCTCATTGGTGAGATCTGACTACAACGCTGTTTCCTTTGAAATAATAATCAACTTGGAAAACCCAACTAAACATGTAACAGTTAAGAACTATTCTAAAGCAAACTATATCCTATTAAGTGGTTTTGTTAAGAGAAGGTCTTGTCTACAGAACCTGGTAGACTTCTTCGATAAGGTCAGTTTATGGATGAGGGGGAAAAATAGTGCTTACTGCCTACCTTGACCAATCCAAGGCATTCAATATAATACCCCTCTCAGTTTTCTCGACATACACTCAGAACTAGGCATAAATCCCTATATAACCTCATTGGATTCCTGGCTTGCTCACAGATAGTAGCAAAGATGTCAAGATTAGTGAGACCACCTCTACCAGGAGACCAGTCATGCACAGAATACTCCAGGGCTCCATTTTGAGCCCGGTCCTGTTTTGCAACCACTTCACTGAAGTCAGGGCTAATGTTAACGGTCTCTGGCTTACCAAGTTCTCAGATTGCTGTAAATTTGGAGATATCATAGTTTTCCCCATGACACTGGCATCCTACAAGATGGTCTAGTTCCTTTTGGGAAATTTTCCACCAAAGCTAATTACTCCATCAATAAAATACCTCTAAGAGTTGGCCTGGTAGTTAGGGATCTGGGAACATATGGCAAATGTGGCACATCTCTTTACCAAGGGTTTTGCATCCAGGAAGAAAGAGGTCATCATCTCTGTCTACTCTTCCCTCATTAGGCCACTCATTGAGTATAATGCCCCATTTGGCATGTACCTCACTAGACACATGCAACAGCTGGAAAGACCACAAAAGTACCTCACAAAGAGGATCCTAGGCCTAAAACATGTGTCCTACATGGACAGACTCAAAAAACTCCACCTATTCGCTGTCTTATATCATCTACTACGAGGCAATCTCTGCTTAACTTATAAAGCCATGTCTGATCCAGCTTTGTTAGAAATGCTACATCTAAAAAAATCCCAATCCCTCCGCACCACACACTCCAGAGACCATAACCTCATTACCATAATCAACAGAACATGCTGGAGGGACAGGTTCATAACCCAGAGACTGCCCATGCTCTGGAATAAACTTCCCATACATGTCAAGCAGAGCACCTTACTGGCCCTCTTCAAGAGAAATCTTGATGAGTGGATGGGAAATAGAAAGTTCACCCCGGGGATCACTCCAGTAGATCTGCTTTATAGAGGCACTGTGAACTAACGTTGAGTGGCATGATGCCAGTGCATTTCTATGGGCTAGGCTTGTAAAGCCTCCAGGGCCATTAGCATAGTATAAACCTATGAACCTATATGTTGCTATGTTGTCAGTAATCTGACACTCCACCAACTTTAAGCCAACATAGTAAGAAAATCATTCAATATCCTGAATATGGATCCTACCCAGTTCAGCTTTGTTAAGGGCAGATCTTGCCTCTTGAACCTGGTTGACTACTTTGAAACAGTAACCAGAGCCATAGACGAAGGGAAAGTAGTCCACACAGCCTACCTGGACCTCGCAAAAGCCTTCGACACAATACCCCACTCGGGCATCATACATAAGCTCACAAGCTTAAATATCAACCCCTATGTCACAAGATGGGTTGCAAACTGGCTCAGTGATAGAACCCACATGGTCAGAATTGCAGGTGCTATGTCAGACTCTAAACCAGTTACAAGTGGCATCCCACAAGGCTCAGTCCTGGGACCTCTCTTGTTCGGTATATATTTCTCTGAGGTACAGGCTAACACAGGAGGACTATGGTTGACCAAGTTCGCAGATGACTGCAAACTGGGTGCCATAATTGACTTTCCAGCTGACACAAGCATCCTCCAAAAGGGTCTCACAGAGATGGATAACTGGTGCCAGAGCCATGGCCTAAAGCTAAATGCCAAAAAATGCATAGTCATCCCCTTTGGGAAAAACCAAGTGCCCACAAATTACCACATAGGTGGTAATCCATTAAGTGCGGAAGAAGTAATTAGGGATTTGGGGACCCAAGTAGATAGTAATCTCTCCTTTGACAATCACATTGCCAAAGTGGTAAGAAAGACCTTCTATATAGCCCACTTTATCATGAAAGGATTCACATCTAGATCAAGAGAGGTCATTGTGCCCCTCTACTCATCACTCATCAGGCCCATAATTGAATACAATGCCCCATTTGAAATGTACCTTACCCGACACCTGCAGCAACTGGAAAGACCCCAAAAGTACCTCACCAAGAGGATCAAGGGACTCAAACAGATGCCCTATGCAGTTTGGCTAAAGAAACTCCAGCTCTACTCAATTGTTTACCGCCTACTCATAGGCGATCTGTGCCTGACGTATTAAGCCATGTCCAACCCAGAATTAATGGACATGCTCCACCTCAGGAAATCCAAATCCCTTAGAGCTACACGCTCCAGGGACTTAAACCTCAACACAGGAATAAATAGGACATGCTGGAGGGACAGATTCATATCCCAGAGGTTCCCCTCACTCTGGAACAAAATCCCAGTCCAGGTTAGGCAGAGCCCCTCACTGACCCTCTTCAAGAGAAATCTTGACGAGTGGATGGGAGATCGTAAGTTTACCCCTGGGATCTCTTCAGGGTCCCAGCTAGACAGAGGCAAAATAAACTAACCGTAAAAGGGCTATCTTCTGTGACCTACTATTCAAAGGCACAGTCTACTAATCTAAAAGGGTGGCGAAAGCCAAACACACTCGGGCTAGGCTTATAAATGCCCTAGGGCAGATAGCCTAGTATCAACCTATGAACCTATGAATACCCTGTTCTACACAAAACACGTTAAGGCTCCTACAGGTTACTGAGAGGCGGTGTATACCTAGCATATAAGGCATCATGAGTTCTAGCTCTGATGGATTTCTTGCACATTCACAAACAAACAGCACCAGAAATACTATATCCAAGGACCTGAATTTTGCCTGTAACATAAACAGGAAAGACTGATATGCATTTCAAAAGATTGCCACACTATGGAATAAGCTCTATGTCCAAGTGAAGCAGAGTTCATCCCTGACCCTATTCAGAGAAAACAGTAATTTACCCCTGGTTTGACCCACTGTGTATCTGAGGGACAGAGGTCAACAGTGAGTAAATTAATCCCCAACAAATATATCCCCCCACATGACTCTTAGATGCCTCCTTACTAACATACCCCCTTCATGTAGGCATCCAAGGTACTCAGGATAAAATGTGGTTGGTTGCACGGCTAGGCTTATAAACACCATGGTATCATTAGCCTAGTATAAACCTATGAACCTACAAATCTATAACGTAGATTACAAACTGACTGAAAGATAAAATTTACAGAATGTGTCAGGTGATACATCAGATAGTAAGAGCTCAGTAGTTTATAGGTTGGTACTAGGCTATCGGCCCTAGTGCCTATACAAGCCTAGCCATAACAATTCTCAGGCTATTTCTTCCCACACTATTTACTTCCCTGGACCCCTGTCTAGCAGGGCGACTGACATGATCCCCAAATAAACAGCCTCTGCAAGGCTCAAACCCAGGACCATGCACACCATACACAAATTTATTTTACCACTAAGCCATGACAAATACAAAGTGAGAACTCATATATTTTTCTCACTTCCATGTAACAAACCCTTATGAATATCTTAACTAAATAAACTAATCACTGCAAGCTGGGTGTCTTTCTCCATAGCCCCATTGACATAGAAACACTTCAGGAAGAACTAGTCCTTAGAAGCCACAGCTCACAAAGAAAATGCAGAAACAAAATGAAAAAAAAGTGCAGCATTGCCACCTTTGGGAAACATCCCATTATTTATGTACAGCATAGTCAGTACCCCACTCCTAATGGGCATAGTTGTTAGAGATTTCAGCTCAGGACTTACTAATTTCCTTTGCACTGACCACCTTGTTGTATCTAGGAAATATTTATGTGTAGCATAACTGATTTTCAAGGGTATTTCATCTACATCAAACAGTGCTATTGTTCCTACATCCTCTTCTTGCTAGACGAATTATTTACATTTCTACTTTTGGCATATACCTATCCAGGTGTATCACATAGTTAGAATGGCTCCAAAGGTTCATGACAAAAATATTATTGACCTAAAAAACATTTCCTCATTCAAGACTGAAACGCCTTTTTGTACAGTTTAAGTTCACACCCATAGCCCCTTATTGCATCCAGAAATTTTTTGGGTCTGTCTTCTACTCTCACTTAGTGATTTACAGGCTAATAATAGGCAGTATTAGAAAGGGCAAGGAGTTATGAACAAAATGAGTGTGCCTGTTATTCTTTGTCCTGGTCTGGTCTGTGGTCTGCACACTTGTGGCATTACTATCTAGACATATTTTTTTAACTACCAGAACATCTGGTTTGCTCATAGCTGAATGTTGCTCATCAAGCAGCTTGTGTTATTGACTTGTTCAATATTTAAGTTTCCCTCACTCCTCCCTAGTAAATCAGTGTCCATGGATATGTGCTTCCTGACTCTCTGTTTGGCCAGTCTGGCTGAGATGGGAATTCTGAGGCATTGTAGCAATTGCCTCATGTTCATTGACCATGCACTTATTCGTAGATGGCACAGTGGTGCAGCGGTAGCATTGTCACCTCACAGCAAGATGTTCTCCGGTTCAATTCTTGGCTAGGGTGCCTTCTGTGTGGAGTCTGCATGTCCTCCTTGCATTTGTGTGGCTTTCCTCTGGGTACTCCAGTTTCCTCCCACATTACAAAGACATGCATCTGGAACCTTCCTCACCAGGCCTCCGCTGAAAATTGGCTTCATTTCAAATCAGACTTTCCTGGTTAACAAATGATACATAAATTAATAAAGCAATTTATGTATGGCAGAGGTGTATATACACTTTAATGCTTGAGGCAAAACTCTCTCATACAACCAAAACAAATTCTATAGAGGTTTTCAGTGACCCATGCACCACACCTACTGCACAGGGTAAAGACCCTACACATAAAACTAAATGCTGAGGCACTTAGAGGTAATGTTCCTAAAACAATAAGACTTCCTGCACAGTGCAATCAAAGAAAGGGTCTTTATCCATCACATAAACACTCTGTTGAAACAGCTACACATTGTATCATTTTATCCAATGTCTCCACTGCTAAGCCTGTAAGGGAAATCTGCATGCAGCCACATTTTCTGGTCATTAGTGATTCTATAGTGAGGCACGCTGATATCTTCCTCACAACACTGAGTAAGGATAGAGTCAGTCACGGTTAGCTGTCCTTCTGGGGCTAGGATACATCATGTCACATAGGCACTGAGGATATTGAACCACAGATACCAGTATGACTCTGTTACAGTTCATGTGTGTGTGAATGGCCTGAGATGTACATCCCTTGACTATATGAAGAGACATGATCGAGCTCCTTGATTATGTGTCTTAGGCAGGCATGAGCCTAGCACTGAGCAGCCTACTACCCTTCTCCAAGAAAATGATTGATTTTAACAATTGGCTTAGCTTCTGGTGTCAATCCAGGGGGGTACGATATTTCACAGCCTGGGAGGACATGGTTGGCAGGCCATGCTGCTTTGGCCGTGATGGCTGTGCTTGTCTCCTTTAGGCTGTTGGGTACTGGCAAAGACCTTTTAAACTCCCATAGTGCCTTTTTTAGGCAGTGCCAAACTGATAAACCTACTGACTTAACTGAACATATGAAGGAATATCTGAATGTGGTACTGCTTAGTGCTAGAAGTCTTAACAAGAAACTCCACTGCCTTTAAGCCTTTTTTTCCCTGGAGCATGTAGACATCTATGTAGTTCATAGGTTCATAGGTGTGTACTAGGCTAATGGCCCTGGGGACTTTACAAGCCTAGCCATAGGATTACCCTGGCATAGTGCCACCCGACCTTAGTTCCCATTGCTTCTGTCGAGTAGAGACACTGGTGTTATCCCCGGGGTGAATTTTCTGTTTTCATCCACTCATCAAGATTTCTCTTGAAGAGGGTCAGCGAGGTGCTCAACTTGACATGTATGGGAAGTCTGTTCCATAGCATGGGCAGTATCTGGGTTATGAACCTGTCCCTCCTGCATGTTCTGTTAATTGTGGTAATGAGGTTGATGTCTCTGGACCGTGTAGTGCAGAGGGATTGAGATTTCTTTAGATGTAGTATTTCTAACAGAACTTGGTCAGACATGCCTTTGTAAGTCAAGCAGTGTCTGTCCATATAGGACATGTGTTTAAGGCCTGGGATCCTCTTTGTGAGGTACTCTTGCAGCCTAGTAACAGATATATTTTAAAAGCCACTGAGAGTACCCCAGCAATGCAAAGTTATAATGCATTTCACACCTTTAGACCAACTACTGCACAAGAGGGAAATAAAGGTGGAGTAATGTCAGTCTATATTAAGACTAATCTCACAACCAGACTAGTTAAAGTGTATAACCCACTGCAACTCATACATGTGCAACTCACCATAAGCAGGGTGGCTTACCATATCCTTGCAATATATAGGTCCCCATCCATCTCCCAGGAAACCCATACTACCTCTCTCAATGTATTATAGTCCCTCACCGTTCAACCCAATATGATATTCATGGGGGATCTCAGCAACCTTTCTATATACTGGGAATACTACACCACTTTTAATTCTCAAGCCCAATGTTTTTTTTCCTAAACTTTGCAAATGCCAACATCCTGGAACAGTTTGTCCATTCTCCTACCGATGCAAACATCCTTGACCTTGTACTCATGAACATATGGTGCCAATATTCCTCACCCAATGTAGTATATTCACTCATCAGATCTGACCATAAAGTAGTATTACTGTAAATAAACATTAAATCCGGGGATCCAGTAAAACAAAAAAAAAATAGGAACTATTCCAAGACTAATCTGTCTCTACAAAGCAATACCTTGGTTACATTCCAAGAATGCGCACAGTAAACACCATAGAATACACTGAGCTATTTACAAAATCTCTGTACAGCCATACTGATAGCTGTATAGGCCATGTTGTGCCCATTCATAATAAGAATAAGACGCAGTCAAAAGAAAAGCCACCCTAGTGGAATCACACTATCAATCACTTATACAACAAAATAAAAAATCTTGGTCAGGTGTAGAAGGAACAAAGTCATACATACTAAAAGCTCCCTGACCAATCTAAACAGGCAGCTAAGAGCGTTAAAATTATACTTCAAAGGCTAAATCTGAAGGAAAAAAAACAGCTTTTTAGATTAAGAGCAACCACAGAGCTTTCTACTGCTATGTCTGTAATGTTAGAGGAAATACACAATGATATGCAGAACTTATTGTAAATGGCATCACCCACACTGAATCAGGGGCCATTTCCAACCTTTTGGCTGACAGATTCAAATCAAATTTTTCCCTATGCTCCTCCTGATAGTCCAAAGGAAATACCACATAACACAATCCCCCCAAGCATTACTAGAGAACATGTCATTAATGCAATTTCCAAGGCCAAAAAACTGCATTGATGGGCCCCGATACCGTTCCAGAATGTTTAATAGCTTCATAGCCCCTACCCTCAATGATGGCATGGACACCTATACTGGGATTTACACCAATGTCTTGTATAAGCATTTGTACAAATGTATTGACTCAGCCATACCTTATAGGATCACAACAAGATCCTCAAGAAAGAACAAGCTTGCCTGGTGGACGCCCACCATTAACATGTTATATAATAAGAAAGAAAGTGTCTACTTTGTTTCGTTAAATCTCATTTCACTAAATTTCATTTCACCCTGACCACTTCACTGAAAACTCAAATTACTGAAAACTCATTTCACTGTATCTCATTTCACTGAACTGCAGTTAGTATATATGGCACTGTCTAGAGTACTCTAAGGCCTTTTTCGTATTTTACCAACAACTTCAAAACAATAAATTTTTAACAATAGACATGCATAGTTGCAACACCAATGACTAACTCTCTCCAGAAGACAATATGTACTCAAATAAAGTGGGGGGAGCTAAGCTACCCCCCCCCCCATGTGGGGAGCTGTGCCCCCCACACCCCCATGGGGAAAAGGGCATATACCTTTTACTTGCCTTACAGTAGTGCAATCCTAGGTGTTCACTAGGCTAATGGCCACAAGGGTCTGTTTAATCCTAGCCATGAATCCCAAATCCCTGACAAGTTCTGGTACCAGTGATAAGTGTAAGCACTGGCCTGGGTGATGAACCATTTTCAGGCTGCCTGTGTCCATTAGCGACATAGGTACCAAACCAGAGATGTATTTTCATTTCCCTATCCAAATGTCCAAGTTACTCTTGAACTGGGTTAGGGAGAAACTCTGCTTCACATGGATGGGAAGCCTGTTCCATAGAAAGTGTAGTCTCTGGGGTACATACCTGTCTCTCCAGCAAGTCCTATTTATATTACAGGAAAGGCTTAAGTCTTTAGAATGGGTAATAATTCTGGTACTGTTTGTTTTGCAGATATGCAGGAACTCCATCAGATTGGGGGTCTGACAATGGCTTGTATGCCAGGCATATATCTCACCTCAACAGCCTGTAGAAGACAGAATACAAGGATAGATCCTTGAGGCAGTTAGCATAGAATATGTTACTAATGTCCTGTATTCTTTTAGTGAGGAACCTCTGTGGATATTCCAATTGTTGGATACACCTTGGTTAGGTACATTCCAGAGGGGTCACTTTACTCAATGGTAGGTCTGATGAGTGCCAAATACAGTAGAACAATGACTTCCTTGGATCTAGATGCCATACTTTAATTTATAAGTTGCACAATATAGAAAGATTTCCTCACTACTGTAGACGTATAATGGTCAAAGGCTAGATTACTGTCTATGTGTGTCCCCAAGTCCCTGACTACTGGTCAGCTCCTAGGGTGGTGTTCTCAATTGATAGTTACCAGACTATCTACTGTTATTTCTCTCTCACTTTCCAACCTCAGCCCTAACTTGCTATCAGTCTTTTTACTTAGCATAACTGTGCAAACTTACCCTCTGGCTCTCACACTCCACTGATAGTTTCCTCCCATTGTCTCCTTCCTTTGGCTCTACCCACTCCGTTCACCCTATGGGCTCACTCCGCTCCCCTACCCTGCCCCCAATTTCCACCCACCCCCAGCACCTCTACATTTATCCCTACCTAATCCCCTCCCACCCAAATCACTTATCTAATCACCTTCCTCTCCTTAAAACCACTCCCTTCCCAACTCCTCCCTACCCCACATGACCCACCCCATCCTCCTTACTCAGTCTCTCTCTCTCCCTGTAAAGACTTAAAACCACTTCTACCTCCTCTACCTCTTCTCCTCCCTTACCTATAAAACGTCCTCACATCTCTCCCTTCATTTCCATCACGTTCTCCAACTATGTTCTCCCACACCATTAACACTATCCTTGTCCCATACTCCCTTCTTGTGCTATTAATTCCTCTTTACTTTGCTACTTTTTACTCTTACAAACCCCCCCCTATGCCTACCTCCTACACAAACCATCCCATGCACTCACCCTCAAGCACTCCTTGCATCCCACTTCCATACAATAATATCCTCTCTTATCTCCCCCAGCATACTGCTCCTATTCCACCCCAAACTCTTCTCCACCACAACAAATACCATCACTCTTAAATCTACACTAGCCTCAAACTACTTCCTTCTCAATAAACCCAAACACACACTACAAACTCCTCCCCACTCCCACCTCATCCACTACACCCATCCTATATTCCCTCTTCCTCCCCTTTTCCTACGTCCTCTCCCAACACCCTTAAGTTCTTCACCATAAATGCCCAAAGCCTTAATAACAAAATACACCAAATACAAGCTTGGATTTCCCATAACCAACCTGACATCTTAGCCATCTCAGAAACCTGGCTAAAACCCCATATAGCTGACTCTGAAATCCTTCCCCCTGGATTCCAAATCCATAGAAGTGGCTGTTTAAACAGAAAAGGTGGAGGTTCTGCTCTAATCTACTCCAATCTTCTCTCACTAATCCCTCTACAAACTCCAATTCCAAACTTCAAAAACACTGAACTAACTGCCAGTCTCCTACAACTAAATAAACATGAAAATATATGCATTATCTCCCTATATATTTCCCCAGGTGATAACATCTCTACCTTTGAAAAAATCCTTCACTGGGCCTCAACTAAAATAAAATTCGAAACCTACATTCTAGGTGATGTCAGTATCAATTGGAATAAAATCAACTCACCTTCCCCCTCCTTATTCATCAACCTCTACAGTTTCTCCCAAGTAATTCATACAACTACTCGCCCTAACAAACACCACCCCCCAGGATCCATCATCGACTGGATCCTAGTCTCCCATCCTGATAAAATAACTCTCTCTGGTACTATCCCAGACACTTTCAGTGACCATCTCCCTGCTTTCATACATCACTCAACCAACAACAGTAAACACCAACATCACTATATCCACACTCGCAATCTCAGCAACTTCAACCCCCCCACAATTCTCAAACACTTTTAAATACACAAACTGGCAAAGCCTTTATACTCTTCCCCTTGACAATGCAGTAGAATATTTCAACTCTATCTTCCTAAAAACCCTCAACTCCCAAGCCCTCCAAGAAACAAACAAATCAAGACTAATTCTGCTCCTTGGCTATCCAAGGAAACTAAACAAATCATGCACTGCAGGGACAAATCCTGGAAGCTATACCAAAAAAATAAGATACCTTCTACCTTACTTCAATACACCCAACCCCGCAACCAAGTAAAGAAACTAATAACCTCAGACAAAAAAAAAACTACTACAACAAACTTCAATCCAGCAATAACAAGAACCCAAAACAATTCTGGAAAGGTATAAATTCCTTACTCCACCCAGGATCTAGGAATAATCCCTGCCCTGACCTTAGCTTAACTGACTCAGAACTAAGCTCTCACTTCAACACATTTTTTACGGAATCCATAGCTACTCTAACCAAATCTTTTCCCAACAACAATCCATCCATCTCTCTCTCCTCTACTCACAACACCCCTAATAACAGTACGCTTAATTTTCAACTCAAACCTGTACCAGCTACTTTCATAAAAAGACTCATATCAAAACTAAAGCCTTGCTCAAATGCCCCTGAAAACTTACCCTCCTCCTTCCCAAATCTGCTGCTGATGGTATTGCACTCCCTATCAGCATCCTAATTAACAGATCTTTAAAAGAATCTTACGTACCCAAACTCTGTCGATCTGCCTTCATTCTACCTCTCCACAAAGGAGGCAAAAACTACAATACCTCCAATTTCCGCTCAACTGCCCTTCTCTCACCACTTTTAAAAATACTTGAAAAATGTGTCCATCACCAACTCATGCCTTTTTTAACTCAAAATCACCTCATAACTCCTACCCAGCATGGCTTCTGCCCTGGCCACAGCACCACTACCACCTTATTATCCTTCTTAGACACAGTAAATCGAGGACGTGACTCTGGATTACTTGTATCCACAATACTGCTAGACCTTTCCAAAGCCTTTGATACCATTTCCCACAAGCATCTTCTCTTTCATCTCTCCAACCTTCATCTCTCCCCTGACACCCTTTCCTGGTTCTCCAGCTACCTAGCTGACAGATCTCAAGCTGTCAAAAGGAAGAACTCTACTTCCTCCTTCTTGCCAACACCCACCGGTGTTCCCCAGGGGTCCATCCTCGGACCCATGCTTTTCAACATTTTCATTAACAACCTTCACTCAGTCATCACTGATACAACAGTTATCCAATATGCAGATGACTCTACCTTAGTCTGTACTGCCTCCAACCTACCTGAACTCCTGACTAAAACTCAAACAGCTTTTTCCACTACTGAAAACTGGATGCACCACAACCATCTCTCTCTCAACTCCAATAAATCCAAAATACTTCTCTTTCCTCCCTCTAAAAATTTCTCCCTTGACAAGAATGCTTTCACAGTCCTTAGCCAAAACAACTCTGCCATAGAAGTGGTTCCTTCTGCAAAATTCCTCGGCATTACCATAGAGGAACACCTTAAATTTGATATCCACATCCAACAAAACATAAAGAAAACCCATCAAAAACTAGGCATGCTGTATAGAAATAACCACTTTCTCTCCAACTTCGCAAGGCAAACTATCACTAATACCTACCTCCTACCCTTTCTATTATATGGAGCCCCTCTACTAACTAACCTTTCTTCTACAAACACCTCTAAACTCGAAACTTGCTATAATAAAAATCTCCAAATTTGCAGCTAAATCCAAAACCTCTACTCACCACTGCCTAACCCTACAATCTCTGAACTGGCTGGAACTCTCAAACCTCCTTGACTATCTCCAACTAACCATTGCACACAAACTAATATTCTTTCCAGATAAATGCCCAGCCTTAACAAACATCCTCCCCCCATACATCCCAACCAGATCTCTGAGATCAGAACACCAAAATGTAATCTCTGTCCACAAACCCAAACACCCTGCAGGCCAACTCCTTCTCTCCTTCACTATAGGCAAAAAATGGAACTATCTCCCTTCTTTACTCAGGACCACACCTAACCCTGAAACCTTCAAAACCCTACTTTTCTCTTACCTATCCACTAAACATAAATGTTCCTGCTTTCACCCTACTTAAAATCTTACAAATTTACCCTTTGAGCTTTCCATACCCCTGCTCTTCTCTACACTATTATCTCTTTTCTGTTCTCCTAACTAAATCTAGCTAACTTTCTCAGACTAAACAATCTCTCTCTCTCAACTCCAAGTATTGTATATATTGTAAATATCAAGTAATTCACTGATGCTTATTGTCCAGTGAGTCTTAACTTACTGTTCTGAATGTAAATACCTACTAACTGTTCTACCTATGTCAAAATTGCATTTCAGTGTCAAACTATCCACCTGTACCTGACTGCATGACCTTATATATGTATTTACCAACACTTTATGTAACCTTCGTAACCATATATGTATGTATTTCCATTGCATTATGTACACTTTGTAACCATATTGCTTATTGGAGCTTTTCTCCCCGGGCCTCCACTGAAAATGGGCACACCACTGGCCCAGTGGACTTCCCCGGTAATCAAACTGAAATAAATAAATATATATATAGAGCTGAGTATATTTTTCTGTATTATTCTGTATTATAGAGCTAAACTGTTGCTTAGATATCTGTTGGCTTACTGTTCTGCAAATATACAGAGATCAGTATATATTTTTCTGGCTTTATAATTTGCACTGTGATTCCTCACATCTCTGTTGAAACTGTCCTCCCCACCCCCCTTCCCTGTTCTTGGTTGTAGTTTAAATTTGGTGGCTTTTGCAGTGCCCGCCCCACTGTAGATTTGATCTAGGACACTCCCTCAGTCCCATCTCTTTACCGCATTCTACCTAATAAACCCTTTCTTCACGTGCTTTTAGTCCTTTTTAATTTAATTACATTTTTTCAAACTGTGTGTGGACTAATATTGCTACATACTCAAGTGTGCCAGCTTGCACTGCATGTGAATTGTTTATACTACTGTTTTTGCTACTTTTCTGAGAAAAAAAAAATAAATAAATTGTTAGCCTGTTTCCTACCTTTCCTGTAATTAGTGTTCCAGATACAGATTTGCTGCATCCAGGACTGTTTGTAAGCTTCTGAGCCCCCCCAAGCCTTTCTGTGTTGGAGGGAAGCCTTCTAGCTTATCAGTGGGAGTGGTAAGCATTAGGTAACCTGTCTACCACATAAGGAGTGGTTCTGGCCCAGAATTTGTAGTTATTGGCCGTTTGGGCGGTCTTCCATCTCTCTCAACTTTCTGATTTGAAGGCCTGCATTTGCACTTGTTTCTGTCCTGTAACTCCTGGGCCCATCTCATTTGCTCACTCAAAAAAAAAAAAAAAATGTATCTGCTTTTACTGTATTTGTGTTTCTTCCTACTTTATTGTGCTTTTGCGTCATCTTAATAGTACTCAATTGTATTTATTACTGCTTGGTGTAACTCATTCTAAGCCTTTTAGTTTAAGCATATATGTATAACTTCAGCACTAATCCAGGCATTCTTTAAAATATTCAGTTGTATTTATTACTGCTTGGTAGTAACTTGATTAAAATGTAGCTATCATTCTAAGTCTTTTGGATTAAGCAGTTGGGCTTCAGACCACTTCTTTTACATTAGGAAGGTTTGTAGCCTACACTGTGGTGGCAGGACAGGTAGCTTACATCCTTCTAAGTTGGGAGCTGCTGATTGAGGGCTCAGTGTCTCTTATTTTAAAAGTGTATTAGTTCTGGTTTAAGCACTTGGGCTTCAGGCTAGTTATTTTACATTAAGAAGGTTCGTTGTCTGCACTCTTGTGGGAGGAGAGGCTGGACTGAGCTGGGAATTTCTGGTTAAAGGCTTATAGTGCCTGCATATTTGAACTGTTTGTTACTGAAATTGGTACACCTTGTTTGCTGTAGCATAGACTAGATCCAGGCCTGCTGAATCTAGCTTTGTTTGTATGCTTGTTGTTTGTTTGCTTGTTATTTCCCTGAAACACTAATTCCACCTAAAACGCGGCTTTTCAGTGCTTCTGTGGATCCCTAGTGATATCTGCATTGCTTACTGTACTTATTTCCTTGTTTCACTTGAAAGAAAGTTACTGTTTGTCGTTTTTGCATTTAAGTTACCTGTAACACATTGCATTTAAGTTACCTGGCACTTGCTCACTAAAGCAATTATATAAGTCAGCACTAAAAATTAAAAGCACTACACCCTCACAAACTCCCCTTGAGTACCTTGTTCCCCACTGGCCCTTTTTTCAATTATAAAGGAATTCCCAATACTATTCTAGCATGTCCAAAGGTCAGTTGTCAATCTCCTCTCCGGTCCAGCTGGTGAATCTGGGAATCTTGAGGCAATGTTACAACTGCCTCATGTACACAGACAACCCTCTCCTCCTCCCAACAAATTCCAACACATGTGAGAGATGCAACCATATAGCCAAACTAGAGGCTAAGCTCTCTCAACTCAGTACTGGCGTAACCAGTCAGGAGGAGAAGGAAACCACACTCACTACGATTCAAGTCTCACACAGACCTACCACGACAGCAAACCAAACACATAAACACACAAAAACATACTTGGAGGCTCTAAATAAAAATCTGCCTAAGCAGCAGAGACCTCCAAAGCAGACACCCAAGCAACTGCTACCCCAAAACAAAACACGTGCAACACATAGCTCACAAAGCCAGTGTGCTGAATAGTCACAGCCCTTAAGGCTAAACAACACACCTAATACACTTGTAATAGGTGACTCTATCGTCAGGCACACTGATGTCCCGCTCACCAGGCTGAACAAGGAGAAGGTCACGGTGAGCTGCCTGTCGGGCGCTAGGATCCACCACATAACACAAGCACTCAGGTCTCTCCAAGGCAAGTACAAATATGACTCGGTCATTGTCCATGCTGGTGTGAATGACCTGAGACGTACCTCCCTGGACTACATGAAAAGAGACATAGAGGAGCTCTCTGAGCATGTAGCCCAGGCCGGTATGACCCTGACCTTGAGTAGCATCTTACCCTCACCAAGAATGATGCCACAATATGAAGACAAGATGATCAATTTCAACAACTGGCTTAAGTATTGGTGTCATTCAAAGGGGATCCAATGCCTGTCAGCCTGGGATGACATGCCCGACAAGCCACGATGCTTCGCTAGGGAGAGCTTGCACCTGTCACCCCTGGGCTTTCGGATATTGGCAAAGGCTCTTGCTTCCCCCATAGTGCCTTTTTTAGGCAAGGCTCAAAAGACAAACCCACCTCCATAGGTATCACAAGGGATAAGAAACTAAGAGTAATGCTACTCAACGCCAGAAGTCTAAACCTCAAGATGCACGCACTCTAAACTCTCCTTAGCATAGAGAACATCGATATCTGTGCAGTAACAGAAACCTGGTTCAAGGCTCCCGAGAACACCCCAGCCTTCCAGGTTATACCTCATACCAGGCTTTTCGGCCCCAAAACTTGGACCAAACCACAAAAGGAGGGGGAGTATCAATATTCGTCAAAGATACCCACACCTCCAGGTTGGTGGCACAGCACGAAGCATCAGAGACTATCCATGTGCAACTAACAGTGGGAAAAACTGCTTTCCAGTTTATAGCCTGCTACAGACCACCCTCCCAAACCCAGGAACCCCACTCGGCCTTCCTGATAACACTGGAAAATATGAAGGTCTCTCCAAACACCATTATATTGGGCAACTTCAACTACCCAAACATAGACTGGGAGCATTACTCTAGCTCCAACACCCTAGCCCAAAGGTTCCTAAAATTTATAAACTCAAATGCTATGGAACAACTTGTTACCACTCCCACAAGAGGGGAAAACATAATGGACCTCATCATCACCAACATGGAGACTCTATGCTCCAGACTAGAAGTGTATCCCTCACTGGTAAGATCAGACCATAAACTAATCTCACTGGATATTCACATCCCGACCCCACCCTCTGCCCAGAAAACCACAGTGAAAAACCTCTCTAAAGCAAGTTTCACACTCCTCAAACCGAGGTGGAATCCTTCAAAGCCCCCGAGCCTGTGGAAAATATGGCCCAGACTGCAGAATCCTTTATAAATGCATTCTATGAACACCTTTAGGAATGCATGGATCATGCAATCCAAAATTAAACCAAGACCCAATCCTCCAAAGGCAGACGTCCTGTCTGGTGGACCCCAGCCATAAACAAACTATACAATAGAAGGAGGAAGCTATTACATGATAGAGCAAAATCCCAAAAAGGGAAGGCATCTCTGATCAGTATTAGCAAAAATCTATGGGCACTCATAAAATCGTCTAAGGCCAACTTCGAGAGAAAAATTGCACAGGACACTAAGGATAATCACAAGGCTTTCTTTAGTTATGTTTGGAACCTTGGTGGGAATTCCCAGATATGCTCAGAAGTAGTCCAAAATGACAAAAAATACATCGAACTCACAGACATTGCCAACATCCTAGCTGACATGTTCAGTGCAAACTCCCTCCCCCTCCCCACCAAAAGGGAAAATATCTATCCCAGCACAGTGCTGCCCCCTGACATCTCCAGATGCTCAGTAAGAGCCGCCCTCTCCAAAGCAAAAAACACAGCATCAATGGGACCAGACGGTGGCGTACAGCAACAGTGGTCCCTCTCCACAAAGGTGGTGCCTCAACGGATCCTGGAAACTATCGCCCCATAAGCCTGACTAGCTTGGTCTGCAAAGCTATGGAAAGGATCATCATGGACCTCATAAATAAAGATATTGGGGACCTACAGACACTGGATCCTACCCAGTTCGGCTTTGTTAAGGGCAGATCCTGCCTCTTAAACCTGGTCGATTTCTTTGAAACAGTCACCAGGGCCATTGACGAGGGGAAGGTGGTTCACACAGCCTACCTGGACCTCACAAAAGCCTTTGATACAATACCCCACTCGGGCATTATAGATAAGCTCACCAGCTTAAATATAAACCCCTATGTCACTAGATGGGTTGCAAACTGGCTCAAGGACAGAACCCACATGGTTAGAATTGCTGGAGCCATGTCAGACTCCAAACCAGTTACAAGTGGCATCCCACAAGGCTCAGTCCTGGGACCTCTCTTGTTCGGTATATATTTCTCAGAGGTACAGGCCAACACGGAAGGACTGTGGCTGACCAAGTTCGCAGATGACTGCAAACTGGGTGCCATAATCGACTCTCCAGCCGACACAAGCATCCTCCAAAAGGGCCTCATAGAAACAGACAACTGGTACCAGAGCCATGGCCTCAAGCTAAATGCCAAAAAGTGTATAGTCATCCCCTTTGGCAAAAACAAAGTGCCCACAAATTACCACATAGGTGGTAATCCATTAAGTACAGAAGAAGCAATTAGGAACCTGGGGACCCAAGTTGATAGCAATCTCTCATTTGACAACCACGTGGCCAAAGTGGTTAGAAAAACATTTTATATAGCCCACCTAATCATGAAGGGATTCACATCTAGATCAAGGGAGGTCATCATGCCTCTTTACTCATCCCTCATCAGGCCCATAATTGAATACAATACCCCTTTTGGGATGTACCTTACCAGACACCTGCAGCAACTGGAAAGACCCCAAAAGTACCTCACCAAGAGGATCAAAGGGCTCAAACAGATGCCATATGCTGCCCGGTTAAAGAAACTCCAGCTCTACTCAGTGGCATACTGACTGCTCAGAGGCTATCTGTGCCTGATGTATAAAGCCATGTCCAACCCAGAATTAATGGACATGCTGCACCTCAGAAAATCCAAATCCCATCAAGCTACACGCTCGAGACTTGAACCTCAGCACTGAAATAAATAGGACATGCTGGAGGGACAGATTCATAACCCAGAGGCTCCCTTCACTCTGGAATAAAATCCCAGTCCAGGTTAGGCAGAGTCCCTCATTTACTCTCTTCAAGAGGAATCTTGATGAGTGGATGGGAGATCGTAGGTTTACCCCGGGTATCACTTCTGTGTCACTGTTAGACAAAGGCACAGTATACTAACCTCGAAAAAGGGCATAGCAAAATTAATTTAAAATGGGTGTCGAAAGCCAAACACACTCTGGCTAGGCTTATAAATGCCCTAGGACAGATAGCCTAGTATGAACCTATGAACCTATGAACCTATAATGGTGGATGACTTCCCAAAGAATACTGTTATGCATTTCTTGTCATTTGTTTTAGTCCATGGCTCTGGCTCCAGTGGTTTGTCTGTATCAGCACTTTGTGGAGAACATTTGTGTTGGTGAGCTATTCAATGACAGCTCCTAATTTGCAATCATCAATGACAGCTCCTAATTTGCAATCATCTGCAAATTTAGTCAACCAGAGGCTATTGATAGTAGCCTTCACTTCAGAAAAGAAGAGGTCCCTGAGGGACTCCACTTGTGAATGGCCTCTTTGTAGAGGTGTCCTCCCCATTTCTAACTTCCTGGGTCCTGTCTGTGACCCAGCTGGCTATTCACTGGGTTATATAAGGGTTTGTACCTAACCTCTTAAGTTTGTCAACAATGCCTGAGTGAGGTATTGTGTCAAATGACTTGTCTATGTCAAGGTAGGCAGCATGTACCATTTTTTCCTCATCCATTGCTTTGGTGACCTTGTTAAAGAAAACCACCAGGTTGAGTAGGCATGACCTACACTTGATTAAACCAAATTCGGTTGGATCCTGTGTCTGGGGGTATCTTGCATCATTATTAATCATTTTCATGATAATTCATTCCATGGCTTTGCATATGAAATTAGTGAGACTTATGGGTCTGCAGTTTCCAGGGTCTGTAGATGGCCCACCATTGTGCAGAAGGATGACTGTTACTGTTCTCCATTCATGAGGCATGAAGCCTGTTTGGAGGCTACAGTTAAACAGCAATTCCAGGAGGCCTGATAGATCATACTTCATCCAGTACTTGGAAAAAAAGCTCCCCAGTCTTATATGGTGGCCTTGAAATGCAGAAGCTAATCTTGTCCTGATGCTGCATTTATAGTAATCAGATACTGCAGTTTATACCCCTCACAGACATCTACAATACTCAGCTTTAACTTATAAAACTCTTTTTTTTTTCTGTTTAAAACTGGATTTGAAGCCAGCAGGTGTTACAGTTTATGTAATATAGGGAGCACTGCAGCACTTGGATTTAGCGTAAAAATATAAATAAAAAAACCCCTCTTTTTTTTGTTTTAATCTGTAGAAAACTGCTTACAACATTTACATCAATCAGTTGCTACGGTTAGACTGCACAGAGTGCTAAGGTACTCAACCCTGACTGCATGTGTAATATCAGCATTTAAAAGCCAGTATGTACAGTACTATTACTAAAGAAGGATTGAGATCACCCAGTCACTCCCTCTAACACTTTGTGCCTTTGGACAGCAGCCCCCTTTGCTCTGCTCTTGCTGTAATAATGAGTATTCTTTAATTTCCTGGCATAACTGAAAAAAGAATTGCAGTTGAATTTACTTTCTCTGGTGACCTTAAGCTTCTTCTCTCATTTATGTTTTCTAACATGGTCCTGAAAAAAAGAGGATGAAAATATTTTACAAATTTTCATTTATTCATTTATTTATTTATTTATTTATTTAGTGACGTTTGTTAACCGAGAAAGTCCAATCATTAGCGGACTGGAGTTCCGCTGTGGCGACCCCTAACCGGGAAAAGCCGAAAGACACAACAACAACAACAAAGTTAAATGAGAAAGTCCACTGGATCAGTGACCCATTTTCAATGGAGGCCGGGGAGGGAAGCTCCACAAACAATGTATAATACTAAGAAAAGCATAGAAACTCCAAAAAATAAAAAATAAAAAAGGCACTAAAAGGTCACCAGTAACAAAATCCAAACAAGTGCCTCAGAAATATGGAAAACTGCAGTCCACAGCTTCAATGCCAATATTTTAATAATAAAAACACCAACACATAAACGCCTCACAAATAACATTGCATTTTCATCCCTAGTGTACAGACTTCATCAGATGTGGACAAAAAACATTAACCCAACTTTTATACCCCTTTCATTATTCAATTAAAACAGTAAAAATAGTAATATAATTAGTTAAAATAAAACACGTTAAAATGCTGTTAAAAAGCCATTTAAAAACGTTTATAAGAAACATACTGACAAAATACATCCTAAATGTGCATCTGCAAAAACATACATTGCTCTAATTAAAACAATACTTAGTTATAAAAATGTTTTTGCATGAAACCTAAAATGCATGGTTAAAAAGTATATTAATTTATATATATATATATATATATATATATATATATATATATATATATATATATATATATGTGTGTGTGTGTGTGTGTGTGTGTGTATATATATATATATATATATATATATATATATATATATATATATATATATAGATAATCATGAAGCAGATAAAAAATAAAGGTCCAATCAGAGAGAAGCAAAAAGCAAAAATATACATTTCTTAGCTATCTGATGTGGATTGTATTTGAAGTAGTAGTAAAAGCTTTATGTGAAGAGGGATAGAAAGGTTATGGTGGCTTAAAATGTGTTGTACAAGAGCAGGTGGGGTTGTTTAGAAAATGTTTTTTAGAGCAGATTTAAAGGCTTTGAGTGAGTTAAGTTGTTTGATGTGTGAGAGGATGGTTTTCCATACCTTTATCAATACTGTGGGAGTACAGGGACTCACCAGCTCTATTAGGTTTAGATACATTTAAGAGAAGTACATTAGTGGCTCTAAGCATAGGGGTAGGAGTGAAAACTTGAAGAATAGAGTGGAGTGCAGGGCGATTATTTGGTTTAAATAGTAAGTTGTGGGCAAGAGCAAGTTGAGTGTAATGTAGGTAGTGGAGGAACTCAAACCATTCGAGCTGAGATATAGCTTGGCAATGATTTGTGCAGTTGGACAGACCAGAGGTAAATTTAAGTATTTTATAATAACATGCTTGGAGCTTATTAAAAATGGTTGAATGGAGGTTGGTGAAAATGGGACCTCCATAGAGAAGGGAGGGAATGAGTAGAGTGTTGGGTTGTTTCACTTTGCTGTTTGTGTCAAGATAAAGTTTATGATGGTAAAGTTTACCTAGTTTAAAATCGGTTTTCTTTACTGTGTTAAGAATATGTTGCTCAAATGTGAACTTACTGTCGATAGTTATACCTAATAGTTTTGGTGAGTTTACTAGTTCAATTTCTATCTTGTTATGTGAAAATATTTTTAAATCTATGTGTGGTGGTTTTATAGAGAATAGAAGGAGTTTGATTTTTTTTTGGGTTCAACAGAAGTTGAAAATCATTTAGCCAGGATTCAATGGATGAAAATAACTTTTGTGCGAGTGTGAGGGATCAGAGAATTTTTCAGAGTAGGAGATAATAGTGGAATCATCCGCATATTGAATGAGTTTGCTTTGTAATGAGACCTTATGAAGGTAATTTATAAAGGTGTTAAAAAGTAGGGGCCCGAAAATGGATCCTTGTGGGATGCCTATACTATTGGTCTGGTATTCGGACTGGTTCATTGAGCCATTTGACTGATTGTTCTCTGTTAAGTAGGAGGAGAACCATGTTAGAGCATTAGAGGAGCAGCCTAAATTCCCTAGTTGCTTTAACAGTAAAGCATGAGACACACCGCGGGATACAGCAAACTTCCGTGCAGGAATAGCTTATTCCTGCATGGAAGGGACTGTTTCCATGCAGCACGGCAGGGCATCATGCATATTCATGAAGGCGGGGTGCTGTGCTCTAAATCGTACACAAGGATGTTTACGAGTGCAGGGGACATGTCTGAGAGCAGTGCTCTCACAATACACATGCCCCCTGCACAGCAGAAATATCATACTGCAGTTTAAAAAGAGCGAAATCGATGGTCACACCACTCAACCCGTTAGAGTAAGAAATCTGGACAAAGCCATAAAAAAGTGCAACAAATAGGGGGGCAACTTTTGAATACTACTATTACAAACCTAGAAAGTTGATAGAATAACAGGTTTTGCATTAGCATGAATTTTCTGAAGGGTATGAAGTCTAAAACGTAAATGTCTGTCATTATTTTAAAACTTCAGTCTTTAATGATGTGCCAGAAAGTCACACGTTTATGAAAAATGGATCAAGAATATAAGGCAAAAATCCGGACATACTGTGAAAAGTTATATGTCATCAACGTTTCCAAAGCACAGCCTCCAACAAATAAATTGTTTCTTTTTTTCACATCTGCAATAAAGTTTAAGAGTAGCTCTGCGAGTGTGCCTGTTGCTTAGCTATGCTTAGCCCAGCTTAAGTAGCACAAGAAGTTAAACAGACATCCAATATAAGCAGTAATGCAATAGTTTAGTGGATAGAGCATACACTTTGTATGTAATCATTCATGGTTTGAGCCCCACCAAAGCCATTCATTTATTTGTATATTTATGTATTAAGTAACTTATATTTCTCAACCAGAGTAGTGTAGTAGGCCCAGATGTGAAGTGACAGTGTACTGAAGTTGTGAAACCACCATAAAAACACAAGTGCCCCATAGACATAGTTACACAAAAAGTAATGTCAGAAAAGCACATGGGGGTGTTATAAAAAGTCAACATAAACATCATAAGCTATCCTAAATGATGAATGAAACCCACCATCATGATAGCCCAAAAACTGAAACCTGAACAATGCTAAGTTATGCTCAGCTAAGCTGAGGCACTGGAAGCATTGCTGAAACATGAATGCTAAGCAGGAATTACTGTAGCTAAGTAGATTTTCACACTGGTAAGCTTTGCTTAGCAGCTACCTCTTTAAGCAGTGCCCACACTAGCTCAGGAGGTGAACCGTCCAAGAGCTTAGCTTAGCTCAGCATTTTCAAAATCATCCAATCATGGCAAAGTGTAGGAAATCAGCCTTATTTAAACCTCGTAGGCGGGAATGCAGCCCATAACCAGTTGTAGCTCCTCACTGCAGGCACCATAGGTTCATAGGCTCACAGGTTCATAGGTAGGTACTAGGCTATTGGCCCCAGGGCCTATACAAGCCCATCCAAAAAGGTACTCTGGCTTTTGCCACCCAAGAAAATTATTTTCCTGTGCCACTGTCGAGAAGAGCCACAGAAGTGATCCTCAGGGTGAATTTCCTATTTCCCACCCAATCATGAAGATTTTTCTTGAAGAGTGCTAATGAGGTGCTTTGTTTGATATAGACAGGTAGTTTATTCCACAGCATGGGAAGTCTCTGGGACAGGAATCTAACCCTTCGGCATGTTCTGTTTATTGTGGTGACAAGGTTTAGGTCCCTAGAGCATGTAGCTCGGAGGGATTGGGATTTCTTTAAGTGGAGCATGTCCAACAGCTCTGGGTCTGATATAGCTTTGTATGTTAGGCAGAGATCACCTCTGAGTAGGCGATATGCGATGGAGTAAAGCTGAAATTTTTTGAGACGGTCTGCATAGGGCATCTGTTTGAGGCCAGTAATCCTCTTTGTGAGGTATTTCTGTGGCGTTTCCAGTTGTTGTAGATGTTTTGTGAGGTACATACCAAAAGGGGCATTGTACTCTATAATGGGTCTAATGAGTGATGAGTAGAGGGGAACAATGACCTCTTTTTTCTGGATGAGAAACCTTTTGCGATGAGATGTACCATGTAGAAGGATTTCCTGACTACTGTGGTGATCTGATTATCAAAGGAGAGACTACTGTCCACCTGTGTCCCAAGGTCTCTTATCGCACTTTTGGTGTTAAGTATACTACAGCCCATATTGTAGTTCATGTGTACAGAGTTTTTACCAAAGGGGATGACAATACCCTTTTTGGCATTGAGCTTGAGGCCATGGCTTTGACACCAGGCATCTGTCTCAGTGTGGACCTTTTGTAGGATGTCCACATTGTTAGGAGTTTCGATTATGGCTCCTAGTTTGCAGTCATCTGTGAACTTCATTAGCTAAAGACCTTCTGTGTTAGCCGGTACTTCAGAGAAGTAGATACCAAACAGGAGAGGACACAGGACTAAACCCTGAGGTACTCCACTTGTCACTGGTCTAAAGTCGGATTTGGAGTCTGCTACTTTCACAGTGTGGGCTCTGTCAGTGAGCCACTTGGCAACTCATCTTGTGACATAGGGATTTATACCTAGTTTAGTGAAATTATCTATAATTCTAGAGTGGGGGATGGTGTTGAAAGCCTTGGCAATATCTAGATAGGCTGTGTGAACCACCTTACCATCGTCTATGGCTTTGGTGACTGCTTCAAAGAAATCTATCAGGTTTAGGAGACATGATCTGCTTTTTACAAACCCGAACAGGGTGGGGTCCAGAGTTTGGAGATTACTAATGTCTTTGTTTATATGTTCCATGATGATACATTCCTTGGCCTTGCAGACCAGGCTCATCAGGCTAACGGGTCGATAGTTCCCCGGGTCCATGGTGGCTCCCCCTTTGTGGAGTGGGATAACCGTCACTGTGCGCCATTCAGTGGGCACAAAACCTGAGGTGAGGCTATGATTGCACATGGTACTTAGGTGGGGTGCCAGTTCATTCTGTAGTTCGTGTAGAATGCAGCCTGGGATGTTGTCTGGTCCCATGGATGCTTTGTTCTTGGCTTTGGAGAGTGTGGTTTTTACCTGTGCAGCTGTGATTACAGGAACTTTGCATTCTTCCGGTATAGAGATGGGCCCTTTAGTGGGTGAGAGGTGGGTAAAGTTAGCACTGAACCTATCTGCCAGGATGTTGGCAATATCAGTTGGGTCTGTATATTTAGTGCCACTGTGCTGTAACACAGAGCAGATCTGAGTGTTGCCATTGAGATTTTTGACATAGCGATAGAATGCTTTGTGGTTGTCTTTAGAATCAGAGGCGATTTTATTTTCGTAACTAGCTTTGGAGGATTTTATGAGGGATCACAGCTTCTTACTGAGGCTGACCAGGAGCTCCTCCACTCATGGGATTTTATTCTCTTTTGCAACAGTTTCTTCCTTATGTTGTACAGTTTGTTAATGGCAGGGGACCACCAGATTGGCTTCCTTTTTTTGGAGGATAGCGTCTTGGTTCTGTTTGGGATAGCACAATCCATGCACTCGTGTAAGTGCTTATTAAGTGCAATTGTGTAGGATTCAGTAGTCATAACTGTATTGTCTATCTGCATGGGTGTCATGAAGTTCACCATTTCTGTCTTAAGAAGCATGAAGTTGGCCTTGGAGAAATTTTTTTACCATGGTTTCATTAATGGGAGGTGGGGGCAGGATGTGGATATCTAGGGTAATTAGCTTATGGTCGGATCGGACCAATGAAGCATTGACTTCAGGTGTGGATCACCAGTCACTCATGTTGGTAATGACTAGATCTAGGATATTGTTGCCCCTGGTGGGGGTATGGATAAATTGATCCAGGGCATTGGAGTTTATGAACTGAAAACGTTGAGCAAAGGAGTTGGTACATGAGCAGTTTTACCAGTTAATGGTGGGGTAGTTAAAATCGCCCATTATTAGGGTGTTTGGTTGAACCCTAATATTTTCCAGTATATCAAGAAAATAGAAGTGGGAATCCTGGTGCATGGTGGGGGATCTGTAGAAAGCTACAATTTGGATTGCAGTTTTGCCCAGAGTTAGTTGCACTTGGATAACCTTGGATGCATTATGCTGAGCAACTAGCCTGGAGGTGTGGATATCCTTACTGAGTATGGACACACCTCCACTTTTGGTGTTCCGGTCCAGGTTACATGGCCGAAAAGTGTGGTATGAGTTATAGCCTGGTAGTGCAGGGGTGCTCTCTGGAGCCTTGAACCAGGTCTCAGTCACTGCACAGATATCAATGTTCTGCATTTTAAGAAGTGCCTTGTGTGAGTGCATTTTGAAATTTAGACTCCTAACATTGAGTAGCATCACCCTCAGCTTTTGATTGCCTGTTCCTGTTACAGTGGTGAATTTGTCATTTGAACCTGACTGGAGTTGGAGAGAGTTTTGTGCACAACACTGAGGCATTCAGGAGTCCACGGTCACTCCTTGTGCAAAACCATGAAGTGAGACTGCTGCAGGGCCAGTACCAGGCCTTGGAGTATCAAGCAGAGGCCTGGGACCATCTCCCTTGTGACCTCACCGGTGCTACTGGTATCCCTCAGACTGGTGAGCAGGTTCAGCATCATTATTCTGATCTGAAATGGAGGAAGACTGCTTACAACTGCGTTAATCACCCTGCCTGCATCAGCTACTGTTGTGCTCAGCAACAACAAAAAAAGCCCTTCCAAGTCACGAACTCAGGACTCTGTACACCATAGTCAGAGCAATGTACCACTACACCATCTGAGTTGTACTAATGTCTGTTGATTTTTCAAATATATCATTCAGTACAGATACTGAAGAGTAGTGAAAAAAACTACATTTACTACTTACATATATATATATATATATATATATATATATATATATATATATATATATATACACACACACACACACACACACACACACACACACACACACACAGGTATATACTACAGATATATGTATATATATATATATATATATAAAAAACTATATATACTATATATATATATATATATATATATATATATACACACACACACACACACACACACACATATATATATATATATATATATATATATATATATATATACATATATATATATATATATACACACACACACACACACACACACACACACACACACACACACACACACACACACACACACACACACACACACACGTAGTGGAGTCATACCTCAGCACCATACATCTCCACCTCTCAGTGCAGGGTGACATAATATGTAAGTATTGCATTAATAAATGTAGGCTGTTGCTAGAGTAACAGGCTTTGTGTCAGCTTACACGTTGTGAGGGAAGGCAGTTATGACATTTAAATTTACACCATCACTTACTGAAAGACATCTTAACATCATCACAGTGCAGTACCACACAAACCACAGTAATGAATCTGTTGAGTAATCCAAAATATGAGCAATAAACATGGACAGTCTGAAACAATCTGATCAATTAAGAGGTATAAACACAACCCCTTAGTGCAATAAAGCAGGAGCAAGCCTGACAAGGGCGGTGGGACTTAAAACCATGCAAATGGGGCTATATTACAAATACTGAAGTAAATCAGCTGACACAGCTGATGCAGTCACACCCTCCTGTCTGTTCTAACATGTCACAACTGGAAGAACACAATTCTCAAGCCCACTTACTTCACACTAGTTAGCAACGTACATCTATACATCACCCCACTGATTTGTCAGAAATACACGACACCTATGGCAGCCAGACAACAGTACATCTGACAAATATCTGGACATAACATCACACTAGTGCAAGTACACTCAGCTGCTAAGCATGTCACCAAGCACTGTGTAAACTACAGGCAGACTGACACAACAGCAACCCACAAGTTTTGCTATGGGGGAACACACATGTAATTGCAGATACAGATGACACTACAGGAATGTAACAGCACAGGGTAACAGACACCAGTGTGAAAATGCATACCCACAACCAATCACACCACAGTCACAATAACATACTGGTAAGCCAAATTCATAGTAAAGTATATGGACTGTGTGAACAAAACCCATCATCATGTTTGCCAGTCACACACTGCACCTACATATACTGGCCCATTTCACAGTGTAGTCTGATGCCTGTCTGTGGTATGGGACATGTCTCAGTCTGCCCCTACAAACATATAAGCTGATAGGTTCCCAGAAACTGGAGCAGCATGCAATGTCAGATAGGAAAGGATCATGAAAACTGACATCTACCCCACTCTGTACTCAGGCCAAATAACACATTCACAATACACTGCTAAACAACACTGACACTCTGTCAGCAATCACCATAAGTACACAAACCTCACTACTGTACAGACTCCTAAATAATGTCCAGGTTTGGTCCTCAAATATAAGGCCTCCTATACATAACATGTCTGGCAGTCTGGTATATCACTGGGTTGATATCAGGAATGAAGTCATTAAATAATGATATACTGTACATATCCACCTCTTACTGCATGACATATGGAGAAAGGGTGACAGACTTGGGGGGCACAAACACAGGGGCATTAGTGACATATTATTGTTATAAACTGAGAAATTTGCTGGTGTAACAGGGTTTGTTTTAACATATCTCCCCTGAGGGATATGAAGTCAGAAACACACATGGATGTTACCATTTACTGTCTGCAATCCTCAGAGTATGCTTCTGAATGTATAAAGACAAAATATTTGTGAGTAACACACCAAATATAAGACACCAAACTCTGGCCAGTCTGATGATAGCCCTACAGGTGAGAGTTATGTCAAACACATAACACCGTAATGTCAGACTTTAAATCATGCACAACAGCCATATCCACACAAACCATGTTAACCTAACACCACTCCAAATGTATTACAGCAATACTTACATTCTGTCCCCATGTCTGGAACATCCTCCTCCAGTCTGTTGGCCTGTCTCCACAGTGTTTGTTGTAAGAGGTATTTCCAACTACACTCTGTGATGCTGTTTGTCAGGCACCCACATGAAGTCCTGCTCACAGTCACGGAAAAGGAAAAGGGCAAACACCCACAGGAAGTACTTAGTTATGGGAGTGTGTTTCCATGCTATTGGCTATAGAAATGATACTACAGCTGTTCTACATGCAATTAGCAAGTGGGGGACTCCAGTTTGTGCACAGGCCATCAGCTGATCATACCTACAAAATTCAAGCTGCTGCCTATGCAAAACCGATGTATTTGTGTCCAAGACAGAGTGAGAGAGAAAGAGAAAGAGAGAGAGAAAGAGAGAAAAAGAGAAAGAGAGAGAGAAGAGAAAGAAAAAGAAAGAACCCCAACAAAGAGGACAATAATCACAAAGAAACTACACCAAACAACCTGTGAAACAAATCTGTCGACCTGGGAAATACAGCAAATGAAACAAGCAAAAAAAAAAAAGGTATGTGAAACAACTAATCATGTAATGGAATGTAGTAGGGGGATATAAAAGGGTTAAATAGGAAGTTCAACAAATATCTCTCAACAACACTTGCTGTACTGCTGATCACAACATATGGCCATAGCATCTGTGTCTGTCTGTACTGACATAGAACACAGCTCACACACCTGAGATATGCACATATTAGTGCTACTGGAGTGTGTGTTGCACAATACTGACTGTGACACTCCTAGGCCAGCTACTGAGATGTCACTTATATCCATATGTTAATTGTGAATACTAGTATGATATACATGTATGTATCAGAAATGTGAGGTACCTGTACAGAGTACTGGCATACTGAAATATTGTTGCAGCTGTGTTTGTGAAACTGCATAAAATATACTGAGTTCATAGCATTCAAATGTCCAGTGTTATGCACACTGCCCATATGTGTGCCTCAGGTTTGTGGTTATGTACTCAAACAGTTGTGTAATGTCTGGCAAATAATTGGCAACCTGTGAACACTGACATTACATCTCCTTACTTTTCAATTGGCTGCTCCCGTTAGGGGTTGCCACAGCAGATAATCTGACTACATGTCTCCCAGTTCTCTGCATCTTGCTCTTTCACACCAACCAGCTGTATGTCCGCTGTCAACAAATACATACACCTTATCTCGCGCCTTCCCATTTTCCTCTTACCTGGCAGCCTCATACTTTCACAAATAAACTCAGCATAGCTACTCATCACATGACAAACATATCTTGCTGCTCTCTGCCTTTGGCCCCAAGGCATCCAACCTGGACTGACCACCTAACATACATGTTCCTACTCCTGTACACTCTCTCCACACCCAGTGCAAATCGTAATGTCATTAACTCTGGCATATCCAGCCCTGACTCCTGGCGTATTATACAATGGCACCATATAACACAGCTGGGCTCCCCAACCTCTTGTAGACCTTCACTGTCACTCTTACTGGTACCTGTCTGTCACAAATCACACCTGACACTCCTCTCCATCACCTGCGTCCTACCTTCACTCTCTTCTGTACCTCTCCCCCACACTCCCCAGTACTCTGAACTGTTGTTCCCAAGTATTTAAAGTTATCTACCTTTGCCAGCTGTATGCCCTGCATCCTCAGCATTCCTCCATCCTCCATTCCATTCACACACAGATATCCTGTCTTAGTCTTGCTGACCAACATTCCTCCCTTCCCTAGACCATAACTCAACCTCTCCAGGGTATCCTCAACCTGTCTGCTCTCACTACAAAACACAATATCATCGACAAACATCACAGTCAACAGGGATCCCTGTCTGATCATGCCTGTCAACCTATCCATCACCACTGCAAATAAAAAAGGACTCACAGCAGATCCATGATGTACTTCCACCTCCACCTTAAATGCACCTGTCACTCCCAAACCAAAAATCACTGCTGTCACTCTAGCCTTGTACATATCCTGCAGAACTCTTACGGATTCCTCTTCCACTCCTGACCTCCCTATACAGTACCACAACCCCCCTCTAGCCATCCTGTCATATGCTGTGTGTAAGTCCACAAGGACACAACACAGTTACTTCTGACCTTGTCTGTATGTCTCCATCCACACTTTCATAGTAATTATCACATCTCCACTGATCTTTCCTGGCATGAAACCATACTGCTGAGCAGGAATCCTCACCACCCTTCTTAGCATCTACCACCCTTTACCATTACTCCATGCTGTGACTGATCAATGTTATCCCTCTATAGTTACTACAGCTCTGCACACCACCATTATTCTCATAATCAGTGCACAAACACACATACTCCTCATGCATCCTCTCAGTTTTCAAGATCACAGTAAGCAATCTGGTTAACAAGACCACTGACACTTCTTCTAAACAACATCAAGTGTCCACAGGTATGTGTTGTGGGCCAACAGCCTTACCAATGCTACACCTCTTCGTAGAAATCCTTACTTCATCTGTGATAATCTGTTGCACTTCCTGATTCCCCAAACCCACATCATGCAACTTCCTCCCTCTCTCTCTCTATTATCCTCAAGCAGCAGAGCATCAAAGCATCAAAGTACTGTTTCCATTTGCTGTACACACTCTCCTTGCTTGTGAGTATGTTTCCAACATTATCCTTTATCACACTTATTTTCTGCACATCCCTCCTATCAATGTGCCTTTGTCTAGCCAATTGGTACAGGTCTTAACTCTCCATCCTTTCTGTCCAACTGTACATACAAACATTCAGATACACCATCCCTAGCCTTTGCCACCACTCTATTTGCCATGAACCCCATCCCCTTAACTCCTGTCTACTTGATTCATGTGTCTGACAATCCCACTTCTCTACAGCCAACCTGCTGCAGAGTAGTATATACCAAACATCACCCCCCTGGCTCAACATCACTATAGGTAGATATGCACACCACACGCACCCCTACCATCATCATCATGGATCAGGTGAAAACTTCCCACTGAAATGTAAAACTAGCAAGTCATCTTGGGTACTCATAACATTCCAGTCTGCATCCTACATGAACTCAGACATATGCTACCAGCTCCATTACATACTTTATGCAAGCCAAGCCGGAGCAGCATTAACAGCCCATCTGCAAGGAACACAGACACTGTCTCCCTTCAACACAAATGTGAATGGTGGTTTATGACATGTTCTGGCCCTCACAGGGGGGAATATGACACAACAGGACAAGGAGTACAATTCATGTTCATACAGTGCTGCATTGCATGTGTTTGTATGTAGTGTACGCTGCAGATAATTAGTGATATGCTGTCTCTGTAAAGAAGTCCATGCAATGTCTGAGGACCTGTGATGTGTTTCCCTGCTTATGTCTTCCAGGTGCCATGCCACGGCAGTCAGACTATACTGAGCAGGAGAATGTGGCCATAACTGAGGACATCCCGCAGAACTATGCCGTCATTTTTAGTCAAGGTCATTAAAACCTATAGGAGACGACTGCACTTTGGGATGACATCATCCAAACAATGAACAACGTGGCCCACCATGGCCACACATACAAGCAGGTACATCACAGAGCAAGTAACCTGATTCAACGTACCCAGCAAAGGGCTGCTGCCATAGAGAGGGACCATTCCACTACAGGTGGGAGGCCAGCCACACAGCCCCTCTGAAGGCAGTGCAGGAGCTCCTGGGCAACCATGGGTTAGCTCCCACAACAACATCTACACATGAACTGTCAGTCGTGGAGGTGGGTGGCACCCCGGCAACAGGCGAGGAGCATCCAGGTAAGGCAAAAGTGCACATCAGTGTACTGAGATTGCATTACAACTCTGTTCTATAGTCTATAGATGCATATGTCAGGGCAAAATACTGCAAGTATAACTGCTATATCACTTTCACTACTAACACTTTCCTCATTCATTGTCTGCTATATGGTGGCCCACTTCTTACCAACCTTCCATCTTCCCTAAAAACAAAGCTATCCTCCTGTTATGAGAAAATGTCTAAGTTTTCTACCAGCTCTAAATGCAACTACCACCATTGCAATGCCTTACACCAACTACATTGACTTGAACCTCACAACCATCTCATCTGCATTCAACCTACTCATGCCCATAAACTCATCGGTAATCCCTCCATCTACCCCTCCCTTGCCTCCTCCTACAAAATGCAGATACCCAGCAGACACCTAAGATCAAATAACTAGAATTTTCAGTAACAGCAGAAGCCTGCTCATCCTCCAGGCAGACACCTACCATCCTTTTCCCTAGCTCACCTCTGGAAATCCCTGCCACTGCTTCTTGGTACTATGGACAACCACTCTACCGTTAAGACCTTGCTTCATTCCCATCTCAAGAGCCTCTAGGAATGTTCCTGCTCTATCACACATGACAGACCTGTTTTCCCCATTTCTCACACTCTTACTTCCATCTTTTCTTCAACATACTGAGCTTCTCTGTGTACCACCATCTTTATTTGTGTCATTTCCTTGTACAATTGCTCTACTTTGTTTACTTTTTTGTTATTGTCCCACCCTTCTTACATTCAACACTTTCACCTATCACCCATCCTACTTTAACTGTGCTAAGATATGTAAAACTGTTATGTCAGCCCAGGGTTGCCAGATTTCCAACTGGCCAGGTAGGGACAAAGTGAAGACTAAAAAAAAAAAAAGGTCTTTTTCACAGCAAGTGAAGACTAAAAAAAAAAAAAGGTCTTCCAACATCAGAGTACCGCATTAAACAAAAGTAGCTCTGTGTTTTTTTTTTTTTTATTGGCCCGGGCCAATCAAAAATAAATAAACATGGAGCTACTTCTGTTTAATGCGAAACATCGCAGTTCTGCATTAAACAGAAGTAGCTCTGTTTTGCGATTTTTTGATTGGCCTGTATACCAGTATATGGGCCAATCAAAAATCGCTAAACATGGAGCTACTTCTGTTTAATGTGGATCATCACAGTTCCGCATTAAACAGAAATAGCTCTGTTTTACGATTTTTTGATTGGCCCGTATACCAGTACATGGGCCAATCAAAAATCGCTGAACACGGAGCTACTTCTGTTTAATGTGGAACATCGCAGTTCCGCATTAAACAGAAGTAGCTCTGTTTTGCGATTTTTTGATTGGCCCGTATACCGGTATATGGGCCAATCAAAAATCGCTAAACACAGAGCTACTTCTGTTTTATGCGGAACTGCGATGTTCCGCATTAAGCACAAGAGGCTCCGTGTTTAACAATTTTTGATTGGCCCGTATGCCGGTATACGGGCCAATCAAAAAGAAAAAAAAAACAAAGCAGAGGCTTGCCCGAGATTTAAACCGGCAGTGCGGGACTCGGGATCAGGCTGCTGATCTCGGGACAGTCCTGCCCAAATAGGGACGTCTGTCAGCCCTTGTGTTATTTAACATTCTAACAAATGTAACAGGAATAAGCAGTAATGCAGTTTTCTCATTCTAGTTGACTAATATATGTGTGTGATAGTACCATTTACATTTGTAACCATATTTTCACTGCAATTGTTGATTTTTTATAATGTTATGTAATACCATTGTTCTTCAATACTATTGCATAACAATATGATTGTCTTCATATTATATTGTTGTTCATGTATCTTTTCTCCACAGAACTCCATTGAAAACAGGCCTTTCATGGACCAATGGACTATCCCAGAAAAAAAAAAACGTAAATTTGATAATTTAATAAAATCAGTGGATGGGGTTTAGTAGTGCACACAAGTGCACATCTGTGGTGAAGGACAGCAAATTGTGTAATAACCTATAGTTTATACTGTACCTGTGCAGAAATGTAGCAGTAATCGTTGACAAATGCATATTGTGAATCAGCTAACAATACCACTCCCTCCCTACTACCTAGGTCCCTCTTCTCTACACAAGGTACAGCAGCCTGAAGCCGGTGAGTATGAGATTTTACTGTTTTGGTTCACCACTACCCCAAGCATGTTAAGGTGTTGCACACAGCCATCTGGCAATATCTGCATGATCACTTGTGGTGGGGTTCACTGACTAATATCACAGTGGATATCACAGGGGACTATTTGCATGTGATGTCACATATCTGTAGCATACCTACCTCACAAACCTGTCATTGCAGGACATATGGATAAAGACTGCCAAAATGTGGAGACAAAGGGCCAGGAATAGGGACATATTGTGCTATTATACAGTGCATATGAAATGTGTAAACACCTGTTAGAATGGCAGGTATTTCTGATATATGACTATGTAATCCCAATACAGTAGACCAAATATATATCCAACCTTTCCTGTGACCTTTAATCTGTACAATGCAACTGACAAACAAACAAATCTCTTAGTGGAACAAGTATGTGACATGGACATTGTCCAATAAACTAGATGCATATGTGTGCACATGATGACGCTCATACTGTGGTGTAGCACCATGTGACAAAACCACATCAGTACATCATATTGGAGACTTGCATAAAATTAGACCTGTTTGTAACAGCCTACATTTCATTGCTGGAACCTGTGTTCTAAGAGACTATTTTTCAATCTGTCTGGAAATATACAGAGCTAAGTATATTTTTTTGGTTTTAGAGTTTGTACTGTTAATTGCTGCTTATAGTTTTTCAGATCTCTGCTGAAAGTGTTTTGCCCCACCCACCCTATTTCTAACTCGTAGTTTAAATTTGGTGGCTTTTGCAGTTGCCTGACCCACTGTAGATTTGAGCTGGGACACTCCCCCAGTCCCATTTCTTTACCACATTCTACCTAATGAACTCCTTCTGCAATTGCTTTTAGCCCTTTTTAATTTAATTGCATTTTTTAACTGTGTTTGGTCTAATATTGCAGATACTCAAGTGTGCTAGCTTGCACTGCATGTGAGTTGTTTTTTACTGCTATTTTAGCTACTTTTCTGTAAAAAAAATAATGTAAGCCTGTTTCCTACCTTTCCTGTAACTAGTGTAGTCCAGGTACAGATTTGTTGTATCCAGGACTGTATGTAAGCTTCTGAGCCCCCCAAGCCTTTCTGTTTTGGAGGGAAGCCTTCTAGCTTATCAGTGGGAGTGGTAAGCACTAGGTAACCTGTCTACCACACAAGGAGTGCTTCTGGCCCAGAAATTGTAGTTAATGGCCATCTGGGCAATCTTTTCCATCTCTTTCAACTTTCTGACTTGAAAGCCTGTATTTGCACTTGTTTCTGTCCTGTAACTCATCTAGTGCAGATACAGATTATTAGTTTTAGCACTTAAATTTGCTTATTCATGCTCAGCACTTGTTCAGAACTTGTAAGCACTAAATAAGCTACTAATTACTATAGCACTCAACCTTCCTCATTACCTAAAGGAAAATAGTTTTGGTACTTACTTTTCTCACTTGCTTAGAGAAAAACAGCTCTTGTACTCAATTTCCTCACTTATCTAGAGGAAAATATTTTTTTATTCAGGTTCCCTGTGTTCTCTCCTGTCTATCTGATGAATCTGGGAATCTTGAGGCAATGCAGAAATTGCCTCATGTACACAGACAACCCTCTCCTCCTACCACCCAACACTACAACCTGTGAGAGATGCACTTATCTAGCCAAACTGGAGGTAAAGCTCTCTCCAACCAAGACTGAACTTGACAGTCAAGAGGAGAAGGTAAACATTTGCACCACACCACACTCATCACATAGTCTCACTAAATCTACACCACCAAAATCCACACATAGTAACACAAAAACATTCGTGGAGGCTCTCAATAATAATCTGTCTAAGCAACAGAGACCTCCAAAGCAGAAATGCAAGCAACCTCCATCCCCCAACACAACCTAAATGATGCATAGCCCACAGACTCAGTGTGCCACTCAACCACAGCCAGTAAGGCAAAACAATGTACCCAACACACTAATCATAGGTGACTCTATAGTCAGGCACATTGATGTCCCACTGACCAGGCTAAACAAGGAGAAGGTTACTGTCAGCTGCCTGTCGGGTGCCAGGATCCACCACATAACCCACACACTCAGATCACTCCACAACAAGTACAAATATGACTCTGTCATTGTCCATGTTGGTGTGAATGACATGAGACCTACCTCCCTGGACTACATGAAAAGGGACATGGAAGAGCTCTCCGATATTGTAGCCCAGGCAGGTATGACCCTAGCACTGAGTAGCATTCTGCCATCACCCAGAATGACACCGCAGTACAAGGACAAAATGACTAACTTCAACAATTGGTTAAGCTTCTGGTGTCATTCTAAGGGGATCCAGTATCTGTCTGCTTGGGATGACATGATCGACAGACCACGATGCTTTGCCAGAGATGGCCTGCACTTGTCACCCCTGAGATTCCAGATACTGGCTAAGGCTCTTGCCGCCCCTATAGTGCCTTTTTTAGGCAAGGGTCAAATGACAAATTCACCACCATAACAGGAACAGGCAATCAAAAAATGAGGCTAATGCTACTCAATGCTAGAAGTCTAAATCTCAAAATGTACTCACTCAAGGCACTCCTTAAAATGGATAACATCAATATCTGTGCAGTGACTGAGACATGGTTCAAGGCTTCAGAGAGCAACCTTGCACTACCAGGCTATAACTTATACCACACTTTTCAGCCATGTAACATGGACCGAAACACCAAAGGTAGAGGTGTGTCCATATTCATTAAGGATATCCACACCCCCTGGCTAGTTGCTCAGCATAATGCATCCGAGGTTATCCAAGTGCAACTAACTCTGGGCAAAACTGCAATCCAAATTGTAGCTTACTACATATCCCCCACCATGCCCCAGAATTCCCGCTCCTCTTTTCTTGATGTACTGGAAAATATCAGGGTTCAACCAAACACCCTAATAATGGGCGACTTCAACTACCCCACCATTACCTGGGAAAACATCTTGTATACCAACTCCTTAGCTCAACGCTTTCTGGAATTCATAAACTCCAATGCTCTGGATCAACTTATCCGCACCCCCACCAGGGGCAACAATATCCTAGACCTAATCATTACCAACATGAGTGAGTGGTGTTTCACACCTCGTCAACTCTTCGTTGGTCCAATCCGACCATAAGCTAATCACCCTTGATATCCACATCCCGCCCCCAACCCCCATTAAGGAAACCATGGTAAAAGATTTCTCCAAAGACAAATTCATGCTTCTTAAGACAGAAGTGGTGAACTTCATGACACCCATGCAGATGGACAATACATTTGCAACTGCTGAATCCTACACAAATGCACTCTATAAGCACTTACATGGGTGCATGGATCCAGCTATCCCAAACAGAACCAAGACGCTATCCTCCAAAAAAAGGAAGCCAATCTGGTGGTCCCCTGCCATAAACAAACTGTACAACAGAAGGAAGAAACTGTTGCAAAAGAGAGTAAAATCCCATGAGTGGAGGAGCACCCTGGTCAGCCTCAGTAAGAAGCTGAGATCCCTTATAATAACCTTCAAAGCTAGCTACGAAAACAAAATTGCTACTAATTCTAAGGACAACCACAAAGCATTCTATAGCTATGTCAAGAATCTCAATGGCAACACCCAGATCTGCTCTTAGTTACATCACAACGGCACGAAAATTACAGAACCAACTGATATTGCCAACATCCTGGCAGATAGGTTCAGTGTTAACTTTACCCCCCCCTTACCCCCTAAAGGGCCCATATCTATACAGGAAGAATGCAGAGTCCCTGTAATCACAACTACGCAGGTAAAAGCTGCACTCTCTAGAGCCAAAAACACAGCATCCATGGGACCGGACAACATCCCAGGCTGCGTTTTACACAAACTTCAGGACGAACTGGCTCCCCACCTAAGCACAATGTTTAATAATAGCCTCACATCAGGCTTTGTGCCCACTGAATGGGGCACAGCAACAGTTATCCCACTCCACAAAGGGGGAGCCACCACTGATCCCGGGAACTATTGCCCTATTAGCCTGACAAGCCTGGTCTGCAAGGCCATGAAATGTATCATCATGGAACTCATAAACAAGACACTGGTAACCTCCAAACACTGGATTACACCTAGTTAGGGTTTGTGAAAGGCAGATCATGCCTCCTGCACCTGATCAACGTCTTTGAGGCAGTCACCAAAGCCGTAGATGAGGGTAAGGTGGTTCACACAGCCTATCTTGACCTCGCCAAGGCTTTCAACACCATCCCCCATTCTGGAATTATAGCTAAACTCACTAAACTAAGTATAAATCCCTATGTCACAAGATGGGTTGCCAACTGGCTCACTGACAGAACCCACACTGTAAAAGTTGCAGACTCCAAATCTGACCTCAAACCAGTGACAAGTGGAGTACCATAGCGTTCAGTCCTGGGAACTCTCCTGTTTGGTACCTACTTCTCTGAAGTACAGGCTAACACAGAAGGCCTCTGGTTAATGAAGTTCACAAATGACTGCAAACTAGGAGCCATAGTCAAGTTCCCAAATGATGTGGACATCCTACAGAAGGGCCTCACTGAGACAGATGCCTGGTGTCAGAGTAATGGCCTCAACTCAATGCCAAAATGTGCAGTGTCATCCCCTTTGGTAAGAATTCTGTACCCATGAACTACCACATAGGCAGCAATCTACTTAACACTGAATGTGTGATAAGAGACCTTGGGACCCAGGTGGACAGTAGTCTCTCCTTTGATAGTTACATTGCCACAGTAGTCAGGTAGTCCTTCTACATGGCACAACTCATCATAAAAGGATTCTCATCCAGGAAAATAGAGGTCATTGTTCCCCTCTAATCGACACTCATTAGACCCATTATAGAGAACAGTGCCCCTTTTGGAATGTACCTCACAAGACATCTGCAGATGCTGGAAAGACCACATAAGTACCTCACAAAGAGGATTACTGGCCTCAAACAAATTCCCTACACTGACCATCTCAAAAAACTCCAGCTTTACTCCATAGCATATTGCCTACTCCGAGGTGATCTTTGCCTAACATATAAAGCTATGTCAAACCCAGAGCTGTTGGACATGCTACACCTAAAGAAATCCAAATCCCTCTGAGCTACATGCTCTAGTGACCTAAACCTTTTCACCACAATAAACAGGACATGCTGGAGGGATAGATTCCTGTCCCAGAGACTTCCCATACTCTGGAACAGGCTACCCATCTATGTCAAGCAAAGTTCTTCATTAGCACTCTTCAAGAAAAATCTTGATGAGTGGATGGGAAATAGGAAATACACCCCTGGGATCAATTCTGTGTCTCTGCTCAACAGTGGCACAGGAAAATAACTTTCTTGGGTGGCGTAGTTCAGGGAACCTTTCTGGCTAGGCTTACGTAGGCCTTTGGACCGATAGCCTAGTACCTACCCATGAACCTATACACATCTGCCATCAATTATGGACACTTTGATTAACTGCAAATAACACTCATCTCACATACCTAGGATATCCTAACATAGATCCACAGTTGCCTGCTACAGAAAAAGCCATGGTTCACATACAGCTTAACATGCTGCAAAGGGATCACATGTTATAAAGACATCAGCCTGGAGAAGGCTACAGAAGCATACCCACAGCATTGCATATGCCATGTAAAACAGTGCAGATACTCATGTAAAGGTGTATCACATATGGTGCAACAGTGACATTGTGAAGAAGTGGACATCCCTACATATATGCGGAGGATATAATACCAACAATGTCCAGGGAGGATACCAGGAGCCATACAGCAACGGCCAAGGAGTGCCAGACATCTCTGGCAAGTACTGTGTGTGTGTAACACATGTGACAACAATCTTAAATGGTCTTCACATGTCTTGTGTCTTGGCTATATGTTGTGTTTGGAAGATGGCAGCTATTCCTCACAACAAACAACATCCAGTTCTCAGTTCTCGACAACAAGACATCAGCTTTTCAGAAAGCATGTGTGTAAATGTGTTCAGGTGTTATAAGACCGATGTTAAACTGTCTTTGTCCACAATGTAGTCATGTCATTTTGGACATATAAAATCACTGCACAACAGCAGAAGCACACTACCCACACAGTGAAGCAGGCTGATGGCAGTGTCCTGCTGTATGTGTGCTGTTTACAATGTTGTACTGGAGCTGTGGCCACTTTGGAGTGTATTATGACCAGTTGCAAACACCAGTCCCTTATGGCTATAGTCCTTCTGGTGTCTGCAACATACCTGTGTATGGGGAGGTATTCCAACATTGCTCACAGCATTGCCCCACACCTTACATCCAAAAGGATGGCTTCACAGGAACACAATCAACAGTCCACAGTGGTAAAGCCTGATTCCACACCTACATACAATACACAATCTTTGTGGTGACCTGACAAATGCTGTACACACGGGATGGCTTTGCAATCTGACAGATTTTGAGGTGTTTTCCAAGGGAGAGTGTGCAAACATTGCCATGTCAAGATGTGCCATAATGATACACACCTTCCCAAGATTACTGAATGCTGCGATGAGATGAACAGGTGCTTTATCAAAGTATCAGTTTACAGGTGTGCACCCCTATGCCACCCAGCTATTGTAGTCATATCACATACTATATCTTAAACCTACCTGATGTGTATGTTCTCCAACTGGAGTGCACAGGTTATATGTCATATGAAATGTTGGGAATATTATAGCAATATCACTGTTGTCTCATGTGATCTATCACTAAATCATTGCATGTTAAAAAGGTTTTCTACACTTACTGTATCCACTGTAAGCTTGTGAAGTTGTTTCAGTAATTGCCCTTGTTTTTACATATATGTACTGGAGGTTATGCCATCATCAAATCACAGTATGACATTATGTAGGGTAACCAATCCACTGGAGCAACCAGTAATGTATCAGACCAACATAGCAGGTATAAGCAGCAGACAGGAAAGATGAACCACATATGTAGATATTCCTGGAAACTCTGTACAGTTAGTAGGTATGTTCCATAGGTTTGGCCACAGTGCTATACAGATGAACAGCAGTAATGTTTACATGGGTGCAGTATGTTGTAGGTGAAGTCTCACCACCAACTAAAAACAATCTACATATTCCAGTGGTGTACATTTGTAGTTACGGTAAATTGGAAGGTATGCACTGCATGATGTTGATGTCTGGTCCAGAGTGTGTCTCTTTGGGTTTGAGTGTATGTCATGACTGTCATTTGTTGCCTAATATGAGGTCTATGTAATGCCTCTGTGACACCTCATGTGTGTGTGTGTGACTGAGTGTGTGAGTGTAACTGTGTGTGTGTGAGTGTGTGCGAGTGTGTGTGTGTGTGTGTGTGTGTGTGAGTGTGTTTGTACCAGCAAACTGTACAGTGCCAATGGTAATGTACATATGTTGTCTGTTTCTCACTTGTGGCCATGGTGGTCGCAGTCCCTCCCGGTGAGTAAGTGACATTACTTTTTTTGGCAACTCTGACCATGATGATACATAGTGAGGCACAGGTGGGGTTGTCAGAGGCTGCGACTGTGTCATCAGTTGACATACTACCTATATCTACCCCAACCTCGCACACAGTCACAAGGCCCACACATTCCCCATCACCAGTGGCCACAATAGAAGGACAGCTGGGTGCTGACACAGAACATGCAAGTGTGGTGACTATGGCAAGAGAGCGGCCAGGCACTAGCCATAGCCAGAGTGCTGGCGAGGTCCCACAGAGGCAGCCGGGCAGGGGTGCTCAGAGGAGAATGGCTGCCCATTCAGCTCATGTTGAGAGTGTCACTACTGCAGTAATGAGGCACATGTTTTGGTCCATAATTGATGCACAGGCACATAATGAATGTAACACCGGAAAGATGCACAGGCTGGTGGAAGAACATCTCCCTGGTGCCAGTGGTGATTTACGCAAACTCTTTGCAGCCATACATGAGGGCAATGAGACTGCACATAGACAGTGGGGTCAGGTCATGGCAATCCTCCACCATGGGATATCTGTGCTTGAAGGTATTGCAGACAGGAGGCAGCAGCCACATAAAGGTAGCTCAGAACCACGATCAGTTGGGCATGCATGTGGCCATGCATGATCACGCTCCCATATGGGCAGTCACACCAGCACTAGTGAGGGTGGTATGCTGATCATGCCAAGATGTGGCAGACCATGGGTACATGGTCCTGGATGGTCCCAACAGGGTCGTGGATCCAGCAGACATATGTCTCCATGAGGGAGCAGTACTATCTCCAGCCATCTCATTGATGGTGCCCATGATACCCTTGGCAGATCCGGTTCTCGTGTCCATGGCCGGAGCTGGTGAACTGTACACCCTGCCAAGTATGGGCCACAGCTGTCCTGAAAACATCAGTGTAGGGCAGCCCCATGATGTGTCTGTGTGCATACACACACACACATCACAATCACAATAAAGTCACCTCCACACACATGCACCACACCTGCACAGGCCATGCCATTGCCATACAGCAAACATATACCCATGTTGTCAAACAAATGGCACAGCCTAGCTCTCTGGCAAAACCACACAGCACCCTGTGCATATGATGAAACCTCTGCCATATCCCTGACATCCAAAATATCGATGCCAGGACATGCAAATATGGGTCTGATGCACAGGGTGACATTAACAGATTTTATGTAGGTAATGCTACACAGCTGTCATCTGGCATTTGTAGGGGGTACACATCAGAGTGTGTGTGTACAGTTTACACCATGATGTATTCTTGCTATTATTAATGCTGAGTGAATGTGATCTCACATGCTGTATCCTGTTTGTGGTCTAGGTGCCTGTGTGTCACCAGGATGTGGCCCTGCAGCAAGACAAAGGGGTATGGCAGTGTGGTAACATCAACCATGTTATAGGCATGGTACAGCTGTATATGCATGGATTACACAGGTCTGTACAACAGTGATTGTATATGCCGCACAGATTATAGGGCTGAGGGTTGTATATAGGTTTATGTTAATTGACAACAACTGTTTCAGAGTGCGTAATGGTAATTGTGATGGTTTGGACACACCTCCAGTTGGTAATAACCACACCCCAGGGGGTATTCATCAACCAATCACACTGAGATTACTATTCACACACACACACACACACACACACACACACACACACACACACACACACACACACACACACACACACACACATACACCAATTTTTATTTGCCAGGGTAGTGAGGACAACTCCTACCCATGTATTTCTTGCTACTACAGTGTTATTCATTTATTGTATATGCCACAGAGGTTCTGGGGTGATACTTGCACTAAGGTACTACTAAGGTGAGGGACATCAGCAAGTGGCAGTAAGCAGTGGTATGCTATCACCGTGTATGCAGCAGACTTTGTTCTGCCCAGAAAAAAAAAAAACAACAGACATGCAAGGAATTGAACCTGGAACCTGTGCATTGGAGTCACTGAACATAACACTATACCATCTGCGCTGTAGTGAGTATTAGTGTCATTTCACTGTTATCATGCCATCTGCGCATTTAACAGGTATGAAAAAGGCAGCAGTCCCATGACTTAAACCCAGGACCGTGTGCATTAATGTCCAAGTACTTACCAGTACACCATCTGAGCTGTGGGAATTGGTCTTGTTTATTAGCAGATATCATGCAATAGAGGCATACAGCAATAGTGAGACAGGTGTGTGGAAACATTCATGTGTTGTATACAGACATGATATATGTATATATATATATATATATATATATATATATATATATATATATATATGTGTGTGTGTGTGTGTGTGTGTCTCTCCCTATATAAGGTATCTAGTGAATTACATGGCTAATGGGCCATTGTACCTGCTGATTGTCCTAATGAGCATGAAGTATGGGAAACATTTATGTCTTCATTCATTAGTTATTGAATGTGCCACATGGGAAGACTTTCCATCTGCAGTGGCAATGTTGTGGTCAGAAAAGAGGTTGCTGTCAAGCTGTGTTCACAGACTTCCTATGTTGACATCTTTGTCCATTGGATGGTCATTTGTAGATGACACACTGAGTCCACAGGAGATTGGGACACATTTTATGACATTGATACTATGGACAGTGTTGTGACAACAGTCAAAGGTGTCAGTGTTGATGGCACGCAAAATGTATACATATTCTGACATGTATACATAGCCCCCAATTTGCAATTCTGTGCAAAAATTGTTAGCCACAGTTCAATTCTGTTGGGCTGTATGTCAGAGGCACACATAATACAAGAGTGGACCCAGGACAAGGCCCTGTGTCACACCACTCCTGATGTTTGGCAGGCAAACATGCAGTCCGCTGCTTCCACACTGTGGGTTTCATCCATGAGCCAGTTTGCAGACCACTTACTGACATAGGCAGTAGTGAATAGACGAGTGTGTTTGCCTATGCTTCCTGGGTGTGGGATTGTATCACTGGACTACAAGGGCCGCATATCTTGTTGTGGACTCCATACTGTTACAAAGTTAATTCACATGACAAACAGTTGATAGGACTGCAGTCTCCATGGCTACTACAACAGTATGCCCTGTACAGTGGACATGTGGTACTGTAATGGGTGGATGACACAAAAGTGTAGCAAAACCCACCCCCAATGGATATGTATCACAATATTAATGACACAAACACAGACAGACACACAGAGACAACACACCCACACCCACTTGCCAGGTGTGTGATTCGAACCCCTACCTATCAAGTTATTGCTATTACAGTGTTATGCAGTTATCCGATGCATCATGGAACTTATATGTTTGACAGTTGTCCAAAAGTATCTTTACAGGTGGGTGACATCAGCAGCAGTGCTTAAGGATGGAAAGGGTAGTAAGTGGGAATGGCTGCAAAATCATGTCTCAACAAACACACACACACTCTCACACAAACAGACACACTTTTACATTTGGCAGGACTGAGAGTAGAACCCCTACTGCACTATAGTAGTATGCAGTATTGCAAGCACCATGGAGCTTATGGGGCTACAGAATGCTGAAAGGGATCTTTCAAGGGGGCTCACATTAGCAGGTGTGATAACGAAGGTCAATGGGAAGTGAACTGAGTGTGAAGGGGCCCAAACTGTGACACCTACAATCATGTATAGATATCTACACACACAAACACACACACACACACACACACACACACACACACACACACACACACACACACACACACATGTGGCAGGAGTCATATTATGATCCCTACCTATGTAGTTCTTTGTATTATGTTGTTAGGCAGTTACCACACACACCTCAGAACCTATAGTTTGGAGATTGTCCCAAGGAACCTATGTATAGTGTATAACATGAGCAGTACATGTATGGTATGTCTATGTAAGGTGTCAGGGGTGAAAGTGGGCCTCCAACTACTTTTGCCCAGATGTGTACACACTCACAAACACTTTCATACACAGTAATGCACGCAAACAGATTTGACATTACTGGGATCCATAGATGCAATGCTTCATAGGTGTGTACTAGGAAAATAGCCATGGAGGCTTTACAGGATAGGCGATGGGAATACCCTGGCAGCATGGCATCTGATGATATTCCACAGTGTGTCTACTCATTATGGCCACTGGGGTGGTCACCAGGGTGGGTATACTATTCCCCATGCACTCCTCCAGATGTCTCATGGAGAGGGCCAATGATATGGTTTGCTTGAACATGTATGTGGCAACTATTCCGTAGCATGGCCAGTGTCTGTGTTGTGAACCTACCACCTAGCATGTACTGTTGACTATGCGGATGGGGTTGAGGTCTCTGGGCCATGTGGTGTGGACACCCTCGTTTCGTCAGATGTACCATTCACATCAGAGTTGGATCAGACATGGGTGTGTAAGCCAGGCATGGATTGTACCTACATAGCCAATATGGGATGGAGATTTGTTTGGGTTAGTGAAGTCTGTCGATATAGGGCAGATGTGTAATCCAAACAGTCATCCTTGTGTGGCACAATTGCAGCCTTCCCTGTTGTAGCGGCCATCCAGTGGTGTACATGGGCAATGCACCATAGTACACATGTATTGACCAAGTGACCTGTGAGTATTGGAAAACACAGTCCTTTTACATCTGGGATCCAACACCCTTACTCAGGGAAGCTGACACATGTAAGTGTTTTCTGAAGACAGTAGCACTGTGGTGGTCAACAGAAAGCTGACTGTCGACCTGTGTTGCCATTTCTGTTATACCAACATCAGTGTTCAGTGGTTTACCAGCAATGTATTACTTTACGGGACCCATGTTGTACCCAAAGGGGATGGCCGCACATCATCTGGCATTCAGGTAATGTCCAAGGTCTGAAAAAGTGTAAGGTCTCAGAGGCCATTGTGTAGGGTGGTAACCTCACGTGCGGGTGTAATATTGGCACCCACCTTGTAGTGATTTGCAAACATTGTCAGCCTGGGCACCTTTGTAGAGTGCTAGTCCTCAGAGGTGTTGATCACAAACATGAGGGGATCAAGGTCCACAACCTGTGGGACTCCACTCATAACTGTTCAGCAGTCTGACATGGAGTCTGCAGCATTCTCACTGTAGGTTGCATGTGTAAGTTGGCTTGCAGGCCACATACTGCTATAGGGGTAGATGCCTACCTGAGTGTGTATGTGTATGATTCCTGGTTGGGAAGGGGTATCCCAGGTGTAGATGGGCTGCCTATCTTGTCATCTGTTCCATAATGTCACATGGATATTGCACATGGCACAACACTTTTAGGGCTGCAGATTGTCCACACACACCCCTCTACAGTTGTTGACAACTGTTGGCCTTGTAATATGGTTGTTGGGACATATACTAGGTCACCAATATAATGATTTAGCAAAACCCACCCCCAATGGAAATATAATAATGCAGCAAAATCTGCCCCCCAATGGATCTTGTTATTACACAATCACAGCACGCACACAGGATACTGTTCACACACACAGACAGAGAAAGACACACTTGCCAGTACTGAGATTAGATCTCCTACCTATCAATGTATTGTTACTAGAGTGTTACGCCTTTATCGCACACAGTACGGAGCTTATGGGGGAGTGTTGTCCCAAGGTACTTCTAAGGTGAGAAACATCACCAGGCCTTTGAAATCATGACATTGGGTGATGTTGTGCGTGACAGATTTCATAAAATATTTTACCCTACAAACACACACACACACACACACACACACACACACGCACACACACACACATTTAACATTTGCCAGGACTGAGGAGAGAACCTCCATCTCACTAGGTATTTGGACTTCTATGTTACACAGTTACCACATGTACCACTGCGCTTACAGAGCTCAGGGTTGCTGAAATGTACTTTTAATGTGAATGGGATCTGCAGAACTGCTAAAGTAGGGCACTGAGAAGTGTACTAGGTGTCTATGGGCCCAAAATCTTTATGCTACCAACAAATATATATGCACACACAAACACATGCCAGGAACAAGATTCAAACCCCTACCTATGTAGGTAGTGATACTACTGTGTTATACTTTTAGCACACGCACCACAGAGCCTATAGGTAGACTGGTGTCCACACATACTTCTAAGGTGAGTAACATCAGCAGCCATTGTAAGATATTACACTCTGAAATGTACTTGATGTGTATGGACACAAAATACATGAACCTACAATTATACACACACTCACAGATACACGTTTGAAGTTGGCAGGACTGGGATTAGATCTCCTACCTAACTAGTTTAATACACTACAGTATTACACAGTTATTGCACAGTCCATGAAGCTTAGAGGGCTGAGACTTGGCCAAAGGGTTAGTTCAAGATGACTGACATAAGCACACACACACACACACACACACACACACACACACACACACACACACACACACAGAGTTTAACAGTTACCAGGTCTAGGATTAGAACTCCTACCTAACTAGTTTACTACACTACAGTATTATGCAGTTATCACAAGCACCACAGAGCTTCTAGGGCTGAGATTTGCCCAAATGGTTATTTCAAGGTGACTGACATCAACAGGAGTGCTAAAGTAGGGAATGGGAGGTGTAAAAGTAAAGCAATGGGAGGTGTAGTGAGTGTGAATGGCCTCAAAATCATTCATCTCCAAACACACACACACACACACACACACACACACACACACACACACACACACACACACACACACACACACACACACACACTCAGTTTAAGAGTTGCCAGGTCTAGAATTATAACTCAAGTCCTACCTAACTAGTTTGCTACACTACAGTATTACACAGTTATCACAAGTGCCACCAAGCTTATAGGGCTGAGAATTGCCCAAAGGTTTATTTCAAGGTGACTGACATCAGCAGGAGTGCTAACATAGAGCAATGGGAAGTGCATTGCGTGTGAATGGACCATAAATCATTCCTCTGGAAACACACACACACACACACACACACACACACACACACACACACACACACACACACACACACACACACACACACACACACTCACACACAATCTTACATTTGACAGGACTGAGTTTACAAATGCTACAAGAATACTTATTTGTACTATAGTGTTACACAGTTATCTCAAGCACCACAGACACTATAGGGTTGAGGGCTACCAAAATGAATGTCTACAGTGATTGACATCAGCACATCATGTGATATAGGCCAGTGGGATGTGTAGAGGGTGGGGCAGGCCTCATAATGGGATTCTCTCTGTCACTGTCTGTCTCTCTTTCCCACGTCTCTGTGTGTGTATGTTTGACATATTATAGTCTGTTGGCCTTAGATATGTGTGAGTATTCCTATCCAATGTGTGTGTGTGAAGCATAAATAGTATACAATTTGGTGTGTGTGCACAGACATCTGCAAATGACAGATATGTATAGTCCACTGTGTTGTCAGACATGGGCTTTATTTCTCAAAGTGTAGGAGCATGCCCAGTATGACCTTCTGTATTGAGTGTATGAATCCATTCCAGGTAGGGTTGTACTACAGTCCAGGGTTTTGTGTTCTACACCTACAGCTAGCAACCTGTTTCTGCAGGATATCTGTAGAAAGGTTGACAATATGCAGTCACAATGGGCGAAAGATAGGAGGATACTGTAACTACTGCTGTCTGAGCTGCTTGTGTTACATGGTTGGTGTTAGCAGAGATATTCCGACATATGTCCTGTTTTACACTGTGCTGTATTATGTCATCAATTACTGACAGATATAATTATTTGCTCACAGTTATTTATCAGGAAAATACAAGATGAATGAAGCTGAGTCCAGTTTTCTGGGCCGCAGCCTACACATTCTTGCACACTCCTGCCATTCTGGAGGGGTATCTACAGACACTTGCTGATGGGTCTGTGTAAATGGTCCAGTACCTTGGTAGTATGGTGGTTGAGGATCCCCTTTTTGTACATATATCAACTTAACAGAATGGCCGTATCCTGCTGTGGCCATACCTCTCAGCTGTACAGATTCACGCATGTTACCTAGAGGCAGGACTCATATATCTGGTCAGTTCCCCTTCACATTGTGGTTTACGAGCAGGTTTGTAGCCACCCATTAATGGGTTTGTAGGCAGGAGTAGTATGGGCACATTTCAGAGTTTCAGACTTCTCACACTCCATAACATCCATGCTTCTACACCCCCTCTGTTATTCTATCCTCTTCCTAACATTATGCGAGCGATATCTGAGAAATATCCCTATAGTTGGCCCTTCATCCCAGCAGTATTTATGTATTTGTCCACAGTTCTTGCAGTAGGACCTGGGGTGCATACTACTGGGATTTGTCAGCATGGCCTTGCATTTGTGTTCTGTTGACTGTGTTAGGTTGTTAGTTAGGACCCCGTGAGATACCATACAATGGCACTATGGGTGAGGCACAGGCCTTTGACAGAGGACTGTAGGCCATTTGGTAGTGATGCGGGCCATGTGTAGCAGGCCAGTGCATTCTGTCACTCATACATTCCCAGGCTGTGAGCCAGTGGATTCCCCTGGGGTGACAGGGTACATGTGGGAGGTGTTACTCACAATATTTCCTGTCCATATTGATGTAGTCTGGATGTGGGCTGGGTGCTGCTTACAGCTACGGACACACCTGCCTAGGACACCTCTTCAGCATGCTGCATCCTGTGGGTATTCCCATACAGAAGTGGGGTCATACTGTACTCATTCCCAACAGCAAGAATATGACCTGTGATAAATCTGTGGCTGATGGTAGGGTGAGCTGAGTGCATGTGTGATATGGAAGCTACTGGCAGCTGACTCACAGATATACTTGGGACATTCCCCTTATGCTGCCTTGTGCGTGGACATAAGCAGTCTCTCATTACTTTATAACTGTGCCTTTTGTGGTCTGCCAGTGATTGGCCAGACTACACCAGTATTCCATACTACACAGACAACTAATGTGCTGCTAACCTGTATGTACAATTCCAAAGGTGTGTGCAGTTGACAGTTACATTTTATGCACTCTGTCTAGGGTACTTCCACCTGTGTACTGTGTCTATGTATGGGCCCACATTCATGGTATGTCCATCTTTCAGATGGTGACAGATATTGACATCTGGACAGTGAGTATGGATGACTGCTGACATGGGTATCACTGAGTAGCATTGTGGTTGGCACTGCAGTTGTCAGCACATGGCCCTGTCAACCACAGTACTGCCCATAGACCACTGAGACACAACCCTCCCGGCTTACATGCTGACCACTTCCAGACAATATTGAAAACACAACAACTTACCACACAGACCCCTGCATATTGTACACATGCAACAATCTATCCTGTACATTTTGGCAGCTCAGGAAATCTGTGCTCCACTGATATTACTCCTCATGCTTACATGTTACTGGATTTCTACATAGGATTGTGGGGGGCACACCTGATGACTTTACACATTTGCTATGACTGTACTGGTATTTCAAGTACTCTGTTGGCTTCCATTTCATATTGTATTCTGAACTATCTTGCAGACTGAGGCTTATCAGTAGAGTACACATCTTAGGTTTTATTGACCTACATTTCAGTTTCTGACTTCTTACCCTTCAGAACTAACATACAACTGCCAGACCTGTTGTAGTATGTCTGTGTAGGTCTGGAGGGGGGCTGTTCACCATTGCCATCATTTGGAGGCCTTAGCCCAGCCTTTCGTTATGGTCATCTACACCTGTCCTGCTGGCTGAGGCTGGTGTTGTGTATGTGAGCCTCACTGACATGCATGTGTGTGTGTCCTATGGACTCCCACAGTTATTTGGGCCATCGCATGTACTGCATTATGATTTGTCACCTTGTCTAGTACTGCCTAGTATGTTGAAACCAGTATTTGTTATGGATTTCATACTTCCCATATAGGTGTCCACTATCTGCTGCTATCCCATTCGGCCGGGCAGTTCCTTTGCATGCTTACATCCCTACCATAGATACTACTAGAAAATACTACTCCATTCAGTAAGTGATAGGAAGAGTGACTTACCTTGTGGCTGGCAAGTATTGAGGATGGTGCTGGAGGGCTGACTATGTCAGATACATGAAGTAAACTCCCTAAACATGGTAAAGCACAGGTAGTGTCATGTTTGGCATCCATTTTACTGTATGTGCAAGTCAGAGAGAGGTATTTGGGTCCTTACAGTGTCATTGTGTGTGCTATGCATTGCATCTTTGCCACAGCCAGGGCATACTGCGCATGCCTATGTCCGCCTAAGGGGCAGGCTGTGTACGTTCCTCCTCAGAGTCCCACTGTGCCTGTTGTAGCCTTGGTAATTGTGGGGGGGTTGGCCTCTCCCCGTGCTGTTCCTGCTGCAGCTGTTTATTCAGGATCATATTGTGTAGCATGGCACATACTATGAACATTTGTCCATATGTAGCTGGAGAGTACTGCAAAGCTCCACCGGATATGTCAAGGCAGTGGAACCATGACTTGAGCATCCCAAACAAATGCTCTGTAATGATCCTGGCTTGTGCATGTGCCTCATTATGGCACTGTTGTTTGGGGGTGTGTGCATTTCTGATGGGTGTCTTCAGCCACGGCTCCAGTGCGCAGCCAGCATCCTCCACTAGATGGCCAATTGGGATGTCCCACTGATACATCTGAGAGGAATGCCAGATATTGGAGTCATGATAGCTTCCAGGGCTGCCAGCACACGCTTGTACAATAATGCCCTGGACATCGCACACGACTTGGCAGTTGATGGAGGAGAAGCCCTTGCAATTGATGTAGACCCTACCCTGCTCACAGGGTGGTGCTTTGATGTGTATGTGCATACAGTCTATAGCACCGACTACCTCAGGGTATTCTGCTATATGGTGGAAGTGATGCATTATGCTGGGCAATACCTCATGGTTGCTGGGGAAAATATGTGTACTCACTGGCATGTGGTAGTATGGCATCCTGGAACTGGTGGAGTACTTCGGATGCTGATGCCTGTGAGAACCCCATGATATCCCCAGTTGGTCTTTGGAAGGTACCTGTTGGGTAGTATTCCTAGGGCTACACATACCTTGGTATCGACTGGGATGGGTTCCCCTCTGTTGGTTCTGGATCTGAAGAGAGGCTGGCACAGCTCAATGATTTGCTGTAGAATGTTCCTGTCCACCATATAGTGCTCCACTGCCTCCAGCTCATGTAGCCCCTGGTAGGTTACCCTGAGTCTGTACACGCCCTTTTTTTTTTTTTTTTAAACATGTTTTTAATGTGTGCAAATGTATTGTGGAGCTTTTCTTCGGGGGCCTCCTCTGAAAATGGACCTGTGTCCAGTCAGACTTTTCCCAGTGAACAAATCTAAAATAAAAATAAGTACATAAATGTAAATAAATTCTCCTTTTCCTTACTGCAGGTCGGTTGTCAGCGTTCTCCTCCTCAATACTCCCACCGTCTGTTGCACAAACTGGTAATTCAAAGCCACAGCAGCCCCTAACATGTTTTGTGCATTTAACATTTCCACACTGTGGTGTTGTGTTTGTGGGAAAAAGTCTGTAAGGTGTTTGCATAGTTTATAGTGGTGTGCTGGGCTGCTGCATGTGTAATTGGTTGATTCTGATACATTCCACCTGCCATCTATGTTAGTTGTCCTGGATTGCCTTCCTACTGCTGTTTCTTCTACATTCAGTCTGAAAGGTGTTTGGATAGTTTATAGTAGTGTGCTCAGCTGCTGCATGTGTATTTGGCTGATTCTGATACATTCCACCTTTCAGCTATGCTAGTTCTCCTGGATTTGCTTCCTAGTGCTTTTTCTTCTACATCCAGTCTGCAAGGTGTTTGCATAGCTTATAGTAGTGTGCTGGGCTGCTGCATGCATATTTGGCTGATTCTGATACATTCCACTTGCCAGCTATGCTAGTTCTCCTTTATTGCCTTCCTACTGCTTTTTCCCCTTCCTATTTCCACCCTGTTTAAGCCCTTTCCTTTTTTTTTTTTAAACCCAGTGCCCACCTCACACACACGTTCAGGACATGTACACAGTACTAAGCAACTTCAGACACACCCCCTTCCTTAGCTGTGCTTAGCTAAGGTAAACACTGGCCTCAGGGCTCCAATGAGCTTACAGCAAGCTTGACACACCCCCTTCTGAAGTCATCAGGCTCTTATTCTTACTCTGCTGTGTGCCTGCACCTACACCGTTAGGTGTAGACTGACACTTAGAAGAAATCTGTGATTCATCATTAATCCCCTCATTTACATACCCTCGAGTGTAAGTCCATAGTTACTGCACTCAAGCAACAAGCACACCCTTTCCCCTTGAAAACCACTGCTCCCTGGTTTTGTGTACATTCTGCATGCCATAGACTATAATGGCAAAATGCAGATTTCTTTAAAATTGTTTTTTTTTTTATTTTCCCCACCCCCATGTTTGCGTGTGACTGCCCTGAGCTTAAATGGCTGAGATCAACCAATAAATAAAAAAGTTTTATTTTTATAAAAATTAACATATTTTAATGCCAATGTCTTATATTTGGCCATTGGCATGTGTGTTTAACATTAATACATGCTTTCCATGAGCTGTCATGCCTCCATTTGGTCAGATGCAGAAATGTATTCAGTTACCAACTGAATACATTTCTGCTCTGACATTGTTCCTGCACAGAGTCCGGGCAGGTTCATGGATCACAAAATCACCTCATTTGCATGGTTTTTACCAGCTGATGAGGTGATTTGCATCTTGCATGGCTTCCATGCAGGAACAGTGTAGGGCCGCTTGTGCATGTAGAAACGGCACATACGTGGAGAGCAAAGCAGCCATTTTCTGTGCAGGAGTGGTTACACTGTTCCTTCACGGAAAATAAACATTGCTGAATCCCAGAGACAATGTTGAATGCCTTAGTTAGATTTAACAGAACTACTGTTGTAGCTAGGCCTGCATCTAGGGCTTTGTTTACCATGTCAGTAAAGGACAGAAGAGCTGTAATGGTACTGTGTGCTGGACGGAAATCATGCTGGGTTGGGGCAAGGAGATCATTGTCAGTGAGGTGTTTAAGAGGTTGAGCATGGATGCATTTTTCCAATATTTTTGATAGAGGGGAGAGTATAGAGATAGGGCAATAGTTAGAGTTCGTTGGAATTCCCACCTTTATGTAATGGGGTTATGATATATTTTTTTCCATATATTAGGGACGTATGATTCTGAGATGGAGCAATTTATAAGGATACTGACTAGGTATGAAATTGCTTTGGCAGCAAGTTGTAGATATATGGATGGAAGTTTATCAGCAGATAGGGAGCAATGTTTTAGTTTGGATAACAGTCAAAGTACTAGGGATGTAGGTACTTGTTGAATAGGGAAGTGAGGAGTGTAGATGTTAGTATTAGTTGAGTTTGTCAGAAATGATGAGAGAGGGATATTGTTTTCTAGTACTGAGCTGTTTAAGTTTTGCAACTCTAGGTTTCTGCCACTATTGGTGTCATTCACAAGTTTCTGGATGGAAGTAATAAAGTGGGTATTAAACATACTGGCTATTTGTTGTGTTTTTTTTTTCTGGACAGGGTGATGGGTTATTTAAGGTTCATGGATTTAGCAAGGAGGAGACAGATTTCCAAAACCTTTCTGGATTGTTATGTTGGTTGGAAAGGCACCATCTTTTGACTTAGCTTTTCTGCCATGCTTCATAGGATTCCCCAGTAGTGTGCTCGCATTCCCCATCAGCAAAAGTTTCATCCTGTGTCTTGGCCAACCTCCAATCAACCCAAGGCTGTCCCATTGCCCTGCACTGTGAGATCCTGCATTAGTGGAACACTAAAGTGCTTTCAGCTACACTAGTGTACTAGTGTATGTTAGAGTTGTATTTAATCTGTCCTCTAAACTGAAGACTCTTTTCGCTTTCCACTGTACATGTGCACACTACTGGTCCCCCTCTCCCATTTTTCTTTTCCTATTGTACTCCTAGGTCAATTACTTAAAACTACTTTCTCTTGGAAAAAGTTTACCTATGTACCTGCAGCCCATACTTCAATTGTTTTTCCCAGTAGAAGTGGAGGCCCTTTTTCACCACACTGTACTGGATTAGTAGCATAAGAGTTGTAGGTATTAAGAGGATACTGCACTACACTGACCTGGAATTGACTTAGTTTGGTTTTCCTGTTTTCTTTTTAGCAGCTGGCCTAGTCCAGTTTTTCTGACTCAAACCTTGTATTACTTTGTGTCTAACCCCTTTCCCACCTTGAACCTGCACAACTCCCTCCCTCTCCTGTTTAATTACAGAGGTATCTTCCTTTTACTGTTCTGACCAGCCCTAAAGATAGGTTCTGCAGTCTCGAAGACTGGTGTATGGGAGTGGAGTGAACCGAGCATGTAAAACTACCACTCCTAACTCCACAAATGACAACAAGGACATTGCCTTCCAATTCAATCACCACTTCACAGAATCCATCTTAACACTATCCTCCCAACTATCCAAAAACAGCTGTACATATAATCCAACCAAATGCCCTGACAACATTCCATCCTTTACACTCTCACCCGTTCCCATCTCAATAATTAAAAAACACCTCCTAAAACTGAAGCCTACCACCCTTGCCACTGACAATCTACCAGCCAACTTCCTAAAAATAGCTGCTGAATCCTTATTCTACTCTATTTCTATTCTTATCAATCGTTCCATACAAGAAGCATATGTCCCACAGCTATGGATGGTATCATACATTATTCCACTACATAAAGGCGGAAACTCTTACGAATATGTTAGGGATCTTACGAAGCTAGTTACGAAAACAAAATCACCACTGATTCTAAAGACAACCACAAAGCATTCTATAGCTATGTCAAGAATCTAAATGGCAAC